>NC_046155.1:74889615-75157115 GCF_011064425.1 Rattus rattus | reverse complement strand
TCATGTAAAAAAGAAAAATCTAACAGAGGGCTGGGGCACGGCTCAGCAGTTAAGAGTGGAGCTGGATTCCCAGCACACACGTCAGACAGCTCACAAGCACCTTCTACTGCAGCCCGGGGAGACCTGAAGCCTCGGCCTCCGGGGCACCAGCCTCTATGTGCATACCTCCACCAGACATATAACAAAAAGTAGTAAAATAAGTCTTTTTTAAAAGTACAGCTACGGGGTTGGGGATTTGGCTCAGTGGTAGAGCGCTTGCCTAGGAAGCGCAAGGTCCTGGGTTCGGTCCCCAGCCCCGGGGGAAAAAAAAAAGAAAAAAAAAAAAAAAGTACAGCTACCTGAAGGGCTGGGTGTTTGCCCCAGCAGTATAGTACTTGCCTAGTATGTGCAAGGCCTTACATCTTAATTTTTTTTTATTATTATACTTCATGGGTATGGTTATTTTGCCTGTATGTATGTATGTATATGAACTATGTGCAAGGCTGGTCTGTGGAGGCAAAAAAATGGCACATGATCCCCTGGAACTGGAGTTACAAATGGTGTGGGCCACCGGGTGGGAGCTGGGGACCGAAGCTGGGTCCTCTGAGAGGGCAGCCAGCAGCCTGAGCTTTGGAGCTGTTTCTCCAGACCTGATCCTTCCCTTCCCTTTCTGCTTTCTTTCTTTCTTTCTTTCTTTCTTTCTTTCTTTCTTTCTTTCTTTCTTTCTTTCTTTCTTTCTTCCTTCCTTCCTTCCTTCCTTCCTTCCTTCCTTCCTTCCTTTCTTTCGACAGAGTCTCACTATGTAGCCTCAAACTTACAGCGATTCTCCTGCCTCAATCTCCCAGCCGCCATTACGACAGTTGGGAGCTGTTTCTTTATAAAAAGATGTTTTAAGCCAGGAATGATGGCACACACCTTTAGTCACATAGCACTTGGGAGCCCAGGCAGGTAGAGCTCTGTGAGTTCAAGGCCACCCTAGTCTACACAGTGAGTTCCAGAACAGGCATGTAGAGAGACCATGTCTCAAAAGAACAAAACAAAAGATGTTTTAACAGGGCCCGTGCCTACAGTTTTAGCACTTTGGAGGCTAAGGCGAGAGGACATCAACTTTTGAGGCCAGCCGAAGCCACAGTTTTAATGATCAAAAAAAGAAGGTGGTTGAAAAGAAAGAGCCCTGACAAATAACTGGGAGGCCTTTCGATGACGCATCCTCCGTCTTTATAACACACTATCCGTACAACTGCAGCCATCAAAGCATGACCATGATTTTTACAACTGAAACCCGTAACTTTTATTTAGCTTGCAATCCAGAGAGTGGGCATGGTGCACAGGCTGGTAACCACTCAGAAGAGAGCAGGTGGATCATAAGTTCGAGGCTGGCCTGTGCTATGCAGTGAGTTCTAGTCCAGTGTGGGACACACAGAGTAGGGACAGCCACTGTGCAGCTGCTGACATGGCCATGCAGGCGAGGACACTTACAGGTATGGGTGACAGTCCCACCCTTCAGTTACCCAGATCATAGGCACATGAGTGAGGAAGCCAGATTAGAAGTGGTTTCCACCCCAGCCGTAGAGGTCTTACTGCTGCTTGAGGCTTCAGAGGTCCCAGAGGAGGCTGGGGGCGGGGCAGAGTGTAGTGTTGTCCCTTCTGCTCCTTTAAGGCTCCACCCACAGACCCAAGGAGCACCAGGAATATTGTTTTATGCCATGAAACGTGGGGATTTTTTTTGTTTTGTTTCTACTTCTGTTTCTCTGTGTAGACCACACATATCTTCCTGCTCAGCCTGTAACGGAGTGTTGACATTTAAAACATGCACTGGTTTGTTCGGCTTTGAGATGGGGTTTCCCTAGGTAGCCCAGGCTGTGCACAAGCCTGCCTCCCCTGTGCCAGGATGCAGGCATGCACCAGCACACCTGCTGTATGGTGGGGTTTGGTGCAGTAACGGATAACTGAACTAAACGCTATGGGGCAGGTGTGTAGTTGGGTGCTAATGTCCTTAGAGTAAACCAGAGAATGTTTGTGACTCTTAGAACACTACATTGACCAAAGGACACTAATTCTACAAATGATTGAACTACGAAGTGGCCCTGTTCCGATGTTGAATTAATATATATAATTTCAAGACTATCCAACGAGAAAAGCAAAATGTCTCTCTCTCGTCCTTTGGATATTGATGGAGATGCCACAGGAAGAGGATTTCAAGGGATTAAAGGAGCAGACAGGAGATTCTCTGAATAAAAAGGAAGTTGGGCATAATGGCACCAATCCCAGCACTGGTAAAGAAGAAGCAGGAGATCACAAGTTCAAGACCACCCCAGGCTGCATAGCAAGACCCTGCCTTCAAAGAAGGTGGAGGAGGCCAGAGAGTTGGCTCAAGAGGTGAGGGCACCGTGGACAAGCTTGATGGCCCAAGATCAGTGTCTGGAACGTATGGAGCGAGAGAGAACTGTCTCTGATCTCCACTAGTGCACATGAAGCAGGCATGCACTCACGCACACACACACACACACACACACACACACACACACACACACACACGCACACACGCACAGCATTAGGATGGCTGCAAGTGGACTGAGCTGAGATTACAAAACCAGCAGCAAAAAGGCCACAGCTATATTTGGAAGAAGGAAGAGACCAACCCAGGGCTTGGCGTGGATGGTGTAACATCACCAGATGACCAAGAGGAAACAGAACTGCACGGCTTTCATCTTGTCTGCCTTTTCACCCAGAAGATGCTCAGGGTTAACATGACTTAAGGTTGCAGCTGGGGGTTGGGGTCGTACAGGTAGCTGCTGGCATGATGTTCTATTCCCAGGAGAAAGGAGGAGGAGAGCAGAGAGCGAGGCGAGGAGGGGGGAGGGAGGGGGGGGAGGGAGGGGGGGGGAGAGGAGGAGAGAGAGAAGAGAGAGAAGAGAGGACAGTCAAGAGGAAATGGGAAGGGAGAGGGCTTTAACTCCATCAAAGCCGGCTAGACCACAGACTTGGATCCAGTTCTCCCTCTAGATTCCCACAGAAGCTGGCTGCAGCTTTGCAACCAGTGTAGACAACTTTGAGAAATTTGAAAAAACGAAAATATTGAGAATGGTCAATGTCGTTCTACCTTGCACTTGTATCTGGAATGATTTAGCCATGACTTTTGGTATCAGTCTCCCGTGCGTGGCCCCTTTGCGTGCGTGGCCCCCTTGCGTGCGTGGCAGGGACAGCAGGAAGTTGCATGAGCTGAAAGAACTTCACTTCCCTTTCTCCCCGCAGCACCCGAAGCGTTACCATACTGCCGACAGGGAACTCTGGGGGCTTTGTTTGCTTTGGACCTTGATCTCAGGAAGAGAGAGTCTTTTGGGAAATTCAGATGACATAAGGAAACACAAACACAGGCACAGTCGATTGGGGGCTCCCCGGCAGTTTCGACATTAGCCAAGTGTGCTAATAAACACCTGTAATCCTAGCACCTGAGAGGCATAGGTAGAGGAGCTGGACATTGAGAGCTAGCCTAGACTACAAAGGGAGACTTGATTTCAAAACCTACCAGAGAAGCTGGGCCTGCTGTCACAGGCCTGTAATTGCACCCGCTGGGGAAACTAAGGAAAGGGGAACAGAGCTTCAAAGCCAACGTGGACTCAAGGCTACTCCAGAGCACTCTGGGTGACTTATCGGCCCTGTCTCAAAACACACCAGTGAGGATCAGGAGTTCAAAGTCATCCTCAGCAACGTAGCAAGTTCAAGGCCAGCTTCAGCTCCTTGCCTAAAAAAAAAAAAAAAGTAAACAAATAAAACCAAAAATTGTAGCTAAGTAGCAGGGCACCGCCTGGCATGCACGAGGATTAGAAAAAAAACAGAAACACTATTATAATCTGGCAGGGCACGGTGGCTTAACCCTTTAATCCCAGCACTTGGCAGAGGAATATGAGTTTGAGGTAAGCCTAGACCACACAGTGAGTTCAAGGCTAGCCAGAGCTACACAGAAAGACCCTGTCTCAAAAAAAAGGGAAAAAAAATCCTAAACTAAGCTTTATAGAGTCAGCAAAAATTTTGGAGTATGGAAATTCATTCCTTAATAAAAGTAACAGAGAAAAAAGATGAAAATCAACTTTCCTTTTTTTTTTTTTTTTTTTTTTTGGGGACCGAACCCAGGGCCTTGCGCTTCTGAGGCAAGGGCTCTACCACTGAGCTAAATCCCCAACCCGAAAATCAACTTTCAAACTAAAAGTCCACCAGGCTTGCCCAACCTGAGGAATCCTCAGTTAAGAAGCACTGCGGTGCTGAAGAGAGGGCTCAGCGGTTAGGAGCACTGGCTGCTCTAAGGGACTCAAGTTCAATTCCCAGCCAGCACTTGGTGGCTCAGAACCATCTGCAATTCCAGATCAAGTAGATCCCTTTTCTGGTCTTCTGGGACACTAGGCATACATGTGGTGTATAGACATATACAGGCAAGATATTAATTCTCAAAGAATAAAAAAAAAAAACTTAAAAAAAAAAAAGCTGGCTCCTGAATGTTGGTAAGACAGGTACTTTTGTGGCTCCTCCTCCCCCCCTCCTCTTCTTCTCCTTCTCCTTCTCCTTCTCCTTCTCCTTCTCCTTCTCCTTCTCCTTCTCCTTCTCCTTCTCCTTCTCCTTCTTCTTCTTCTTCTTCTTCTTCTTCTTCTTCTTGACAAGTTCTCACTCATCATGTAGCTCTGGCTGGCTTCTGGAGTGATGGATTAAAGGCATAGACCACCACTCCCAGCAACTTTGAGGCCTTTTAAATCGCCTTAATCTAGTAGGATGCAAACTCAAGACCAGCCGGAGCTACATAGCAAACGCCTTTCTCAAACAAACAAACAACACCTAGGCCAGCAAGCTGACCCAGCAGCTAAAAGCACTTTATGCCAAGCCTGATATTTTTGGGTTGCTCCCGGGCCCCACATGACAGAAGAGAATTAATTCCGAAAAGTTGTTGAGCTGCCTAGTTTATGTCAACTTACTGCAAGCTAGAATCGTCTGAAGAGAAAGACTCAATCGAGAAAATTCCTCCACGACAGAGAGAGGGCCCAGCTCATTGTGGGTTGGGCCATCCCTGGGCTGGAGGTGCTGATTCTATAAGAAAGAAGGCTGAGCAAGCCAGGGGGTGCAAGCTGGTAAGCCCCACTCCTCCATGCCGGCTGCGTTAGCTCCTGCTTCCAGGTCCTGCTCAGTTTTGAGTTCCTGGCTTGGCTTCCCTCAGTGGACTTTGATTCAGGATATGCAAATTAAATAAACCCTTTCCTCCACAAGTTATTTTGGGTGATGGTGGTTTATCAAAGCAATAGTAACCCTGACCTGAAGCACTTGTCCCCTGGCTACCATATGTATGAGTTGGTATACAGACACACACACACACACACACACACACACACACACACACACACACACACCACACACACACAGTTGCTTAATAAATAAATGTAATTTTAAAAAAAGCAAAAATTAGGGGTTGGGGATTTGGCTCAGTGGTAGAGCGCTTGCCTAGGAAGCGCAAGGCCCTGGGTTCAGTCCCCAGCTCCAAAAAAAAAAAATTAAAATAAAAAAAGCAAAAAAGCAAAAATTAAAAAGAAGAGAAAAAGTCCATTTAAAAGCTGGGCAGTGGTGCACATGCCTTTCATCCCAGCACTCAGCAGAGGAAGATGTGTCTCTGTGAGTTCGAGGCCAGCCTGGTCTACAGAGTGAGTTCCGGGACAGCCAGGGCTACACAGAGAAAACTTGTCTCGAAAAACAGACACTTTCTGGACTTGGCCAAGCAGGAGGCACCATCGTGGGTGTGAACAATGGCCACAACAAGGACCAGAGGGTTCTGCGGAAAGAGGCCAAGACCAACCGCACCTTCAGTCAGGTTGTGCTGAAAATAGTATTCATGATCCTCACTAATCGGCCACTTCTATCCCTGTCCTGGATGAGCTGAAGCTAAAGCTTCCTGGACAGGAGAACAAACCGCTGTGGTTGTGGGGACGGTCACAGAGGATGTACGGATTCTGGAAGCGCCCAAGCTGAAGGTGTGTGCGCTGTGGTGAGCTGCCTGGCCTGAAGACGGATCCTCAAGGCTGGGGGTAAGATCCTCACCTTCGACCTGCTGGCCCTGGAGTCTCCCAAGGGCGGAGGCACTGGCTCCTTTCTGGTCCTCAGAAGGGCCAAGAGTTATACTGGCATTTTGGCAAGGCCCAGGGAACCTCACACAGCCACACCAAACCCTAATCCAGACCAAGGGCCCGGAAGTCATGCCAGAGGCCAAAGAGCCAGCTGAGGCTACAAAAACTAACCCTGGGTCTTACTGTTGATAAAAAATGTTGAAAACAAACAAATAAACAAACAACTAAAAAAATCCATTTAAATCTCCTTATTCCATCCCCCTGACGCTCAGAACAAACTGAGCCACTCAAGGGGTCGGCTTCAACGTCCTATTCCAAAGCAACTGTCTTTACTGGGGCTACACTGTGGGCCTCTGGTAGCTCCCTTAGAAGCTGTCCACAGCTGGCCTTGCTTGGTGGTTCCAAAGGATCTGATGCCCTCTTCTGGTTATCTTGAGCACAGCGTGCACGTGGTGTACATACATACAGGCAGGCAAAATACTCATACACATAAAACAAAAATTAATAACTCTTACAAAGAAATAGCTTAGGCAGGTCGCCAATCCAATACAGGAGCAAACAACGAAAACAAGCTCTATGGGATCAGGAGAGGGCTCAGCAGACAAGAGGGCTTGCTGCTCTTGCAAAGGACCCAGGTTCAAGTCTCAGCATCTACATGGTGGCTAACAACCATTTGTAACTCCAGTTTCAGGGGATCCAGTGGCCTTTTTGGCCTCCACAGGCATGAGACACACATGTGCTGGGATTAAAGGCGTATGCCACCACCTGTCCATGCAACACAACCTGGAGTCTCTCGGAAAGAGAGTGTTAATAAGGAGTCATCTAAGGCTGGCCAGATAGGCAGGCCTGTGAGGATTATCTTGTTAATTGAGATGGGAAGACACACCCTGCATGTGTGTGACCCATTTGCAGGGCTGGGCCCTGGACTGTGTGAGGGGTGAGTAGACCTGAGCATGAGTCATGATGAGTCGAAACCAGATGTTTCAAGCTTTGGCCACTGTGACGTCCCGCAGTAATGCACAGTAATTCGTAAGCCAAATTAAGATAAACCCTTCCCGCCATTTTGTTGAGGTATTCTTCACAGCAACAGAAATGGACGTAGAACTCCTACCTCGTTCAAGGCTCTGCCCTCTCTCTTTCCATCTCAAGCACTACAAAACAAAACAAAACAAAGCAAACACTAGAGATGCTCAAGGAGCTAGAGGGAACCATGCTCAGAGACGGGAGAGAGAGGGCTGGACAGATAGCTCAATGGTTAAATGCAAAGGCTGTTCTATGGACCAGGGTTCAATTCCCAGCACCCACATAGCAGCTCACAGTAATTATGTGTAACTCCAGTCCAGGGCACCCAACTCGTTTTTTAGGCACAGCACACATGTGGTGCCTGGAAATACACAGACAAAACTCCCATATACATACAATAATAAACTAATAATGGAGGACAAGGTGGGCTGCGGAGAGACGGCTCGCCGGCTAAGAGCACTCGTTGTTCTTGCAGAGGACTGAGGTTCAGTCCCCAGTACCCACTTGGCAGCTGACAACTGTCTGTAACCCCAACCCCAGAGGATCAGATGTCCTCTCTGGACTCTCTATGCACTGCCAGTACATGGCACACAAACATACATTCAGACAAAATACCATACAGATAAAGTAAAAATAAATAAATCTGTTGGCTTGAAACCCAACACTCTGGAGGCTGAAGCAAGCAGGTCTCTGAGTCCCAGGCTGGCCTGATCTATACAGCAAGTTCCAGGCTAGCCTCATCTATGTAGGGAGACGCTGTCTCCAATCAAATCAAATCAAATCAAAACAAACAAACAAAAGAGTCTGACTACTTTCCAACTTTCGTAAAAAGTGTTGATCTACACATCTAAGAAACTAGGTGATAACTGTGAAGAGACCATCAGTAAACACACTAACAGACTGTGACAAGGAGCAAATCTTGGCACCAGCAAGAGAAAAGTCCTCATGGTGGACAAGAAAACTTAACTTCATGAACAACACAAGAGGCCCGGCAGCAGGATGGGGGCACATTCCAAGTACATCCCACAAAACAGCAAGCCACGCAGAGTGGCTCCCATCTGGAATCTTGACACCTGATCTTGATACCTGGAAAGCTGAGGCAGGGGGATTGCCATGAGTTTGAAGCCAATCTGGACTATATAGTTAAACTCAGGCTAGTCAAGGCTACATAGCAAGATCTTGTCTCAAAAGAACCCACAAATAAGACAGTAATAAATAAATAAATAAATAAATAAATAAATAAATAAGTGACAGTTGATTATTGCTGTTCATTGTACTTCTATTTCGGAAAGTCATTACAGACACAAGGTTGACAAATGCTGAACCAGACCTAGTAGCACATGCCTGTACTATCCAGCTAGTGTAGAGGCTGAAGCAGGAAGATCAAAAGTTCCAGGCCTGCTTTCTAGTGAGTTCTGAGCCAGCCTGGGCTACATAAAAAGACCCTGTCTGAAAATAAAAAGGTCTGGTGATAGAGTGTGCATGAGGTTAGGTTTAATTCCCAATATCCCCCTCTCTCACACACACTCACACACACACATTCACACTCACACAAATACACACACACACATACACACACACACACACACACACGGTCCAGTAAGATGGCTCATAAAGCTAGATGGTCTGAATTTGTTGATCTCCAAAGCCCACAAGATGATAAGAATTGACGTCTTAAACTTGTTCTCTGACTTTCACATACACTTGGTGGTATGGGTGCATGCACACACTCACACACCAAATAAACAATACATACATACATACATACATACATACATACATATTTTCAAAAGTTTAAAGCTGAACATTGGTCTTAGGGGGAAAACCACGCCATTAAGGAAAATGCCCAGTACTGATTCATTAGCCATGAACTCGTGATTAACAACAACAGAACTCAGGCCTGAGCTCAGCTCACGGATTTTCTCCAGAACAACACACCTAAGCCTCTGTGAGAAGTGCCAGGCAGCATCTCGTCACTACAGCTGGGGGCAGCATTAGCACTAATGAAGAGCACAGGATGTGGCACTAAATTAAAGGACAGACACGTTGATGTACTTACAAGTAGAGGCAAAAGGATCAGAAATTTAAAGCTAGAAGAGGCCTTGCCTCAAATGAACAAACAGCTAGACACAGTCGCACATGCCTGTAACCTCAGCTACTCAGAGGCTTCTGACACAAGAGGGTTCAGAAATTCGGGTCTAGCCTGGGGAACTAGCATCTCTCAAAAAAAAAAAAAAAAAAAACCTTAACAGTTAGGACTAAAAGATGACTCAGTGGGTGAAACCATTGGCCAAGGCTGATTACTTGAGTTCAATTTCTGGGGAAAAAAAATGGTGAAAGATGAGAACCAACTCCTGAAAGCTATTCTCAGACCTCCACACACATTCTATGGCATGTGGATACACACACACACACACACACACACACACACACACACACACACGTAACTCAGTAGTAGACTGCATCTTTACTGTGTGACAGCATGGAATAAAACAGACTAAAGAAAACAGACCACAAAGACCTGTATGACACTGACCTGCAATTCTTTTTTTTTTCCCCCGGAGCTGGGGACCGAACCCAGGGCCTTGCGCTTGCTAGGGCCTTGCGCTTGTTAGATAAGCGCTCTACCACCAAGCTAAATCACCAACCCCACAATTCTTTTTTTTTTTTTTTTTTTTTTTTTTTTAGCCAAAGCACATACTTTATTAGCTCCTGAACTCTAGTTCTTCTCCTGTACAGTTTTGGTTCCACGTAGCCGTCCAGTCCGGCGGGTAGCAATGAGACCCACTTTGCGCCCAGCAGGGGCATCTCTTCGGATAGTGGAAGGTTTGCCAATGTGCTGGAGGTTACCACCTCCAAAGGGATGCTCCACAGGGTTCATGGCAACACCCCGCACACGTGGCCAGCAGTTCCTCTTTGCCTTGTACTTGTGGTAGGCACAGCCAGCCTTTAAGATAGGCTTGTCCATTCTGCCCCCACCAGCCACGACACCAACAACAGCTCTGTTAGCAGAGGAAATGACCTTCTTGGACCCTGAAGGCAGCTTCACTCGGGTCTTCTTGGTCTCTGGGTTGTGGGAGATGACTGTGGCATAGTTCCCGGAGGCTCGTGCCAGCTTGTCCCTGTCCCCAGGCTTCTCCTCCAAACAACACCTGATAGTACCCTCAGGCATGGTGCCCACCGGCAAGACATTGCCAATATTCAGCTGGGCCTTCTTACCGCAGTACACAAACTGTCCGGTGTGGATTCCCTCTGCGGCGATGAACAGCTCCGTCCGCTTCTTGAATCGGTAGGGATCACGAAAGACCACTTTCGCGAGGGGAGCGCCGCGGCCAGGGTCATGAATGATGTCCTTTACTATGCCTTTAATGTAACCGTGTCGCTCCGCGAAGTCCACAGCACGCGACGCATGGCGCCCTTACGGTGCTTCACCTGCGCACGAAACATAGAACCCGCACCTTTCCTCTGTCCTTGAATCACACGGCCCATGGCGGCGAGTCTGCCGGCAAGCAAGGCCGAAAGAGCCTGACCTGCAATTCTAAGGCAGGAGGATGTCCGAGCTGTAAAGTGAAACCTTTTTTAAAAAAAAAAAAACAAGCCAGGCTTGATGTTGAATCCCTAATCCCAGCAATGGGAAAGCAGAGACATGTGGATCTCTTTGAAGCCTGTCTGTTGTACACAGTGAGCTCCAAGCCAGCCAAAGCTACATAGTGAGACCTTGTCTCAAAACAAAAGAGAGAGAGAGAGAGAGAGAGAGAGAGAGAGAGAGAGAGAGAGAGAGACAGAGACAGAGACAGAGACAGAGACAGAGAGAGAGGAGGGGGGAGGGGAGATGGGGGAGGGGGAGGGGGAGGGGGAGAGAGGTAGGAGGAGGGGGAGAGGGGAGAAAGGGGAGAGGGAGAGAGGGAGGGGAGAGAGGAGAGAGAGAGAGGAGATAACACTAAACCTGGTTCTTTAAGCTAAAAGCTGGAAATCTGACCCCACAAGAGCAGCAGCAAAGACAAGGCCGCCTTGAAAGACAGCGTTAGTGTTTAGAGTTTTTGCCCTATCCTTGGAATACTTCATAAGCAGTTGCACTGAGCACACTGGCTCGGAGCAGCGTCCCAAGTACTTAGGGAGCTGAAGCCCACCAACCTGCAAGTTCCGGTCTGAGATACAGAGCCAGACTCAGTCTCAAAACAACAACAATAACCCAAAATGCCCGTCTCTCAGGGATGTGTAAGGATGCAGTCACGGCACCTACACACAGGGTAGCGACCTCGCTGAGGTTTGATCTGACAGAACTGAGAGAGGGAAGAGATGATTCTATCAGCAACAGTGAGAGACTTCAGTGCTGCAAGTGAACAAAAGACTTGAACACCGTGCACAAGCCAAACCTAAGGGTCACCACGCGGACACGCGCCCAGTGACAGCAGATGTGCACAATACCACAGAGATGCCCTCCAGGACAGACCGTATGCCAGGCTTCAGAGCCTCCATGTTTTTCAATCACAAGAGCTCAAAATAACAACAAAAGGAACTAAGGGAATTCAAAAATATGTGGAAACTAGGCAACACTATCCAAGAACTAAAAAACCAAAAGGAAAATCGCACAGGAAGTGGAAAGCACGTCGGGATAAATGAAGATGAGTTGACAACCACAGCCCGTGGGCTGTGGGGCCAAGGCGACAGCACACAGCTGGAGGCCAGCCAGGGCCCCATCACGAAGATGATATTAAGTTCACACAGCTATTATAAAATGAGTAAGATCGGGCATCATTTTCCTCACTGGTTAGCCGTGACCCACCTCGCACAGAGATACGCGGTGTGGGGGTTTGAATGAGAATGGTCTCCATAGGCTCATCTATTTCAGTGTTAGCTTCCCAGCGGGCTGTGTAGGAAGGATGAGGAGCAGTGGCCTTGTTGGACAAGGTGAGATCAGGGGAGTGGGCTTTGAGATCTCAAAAGCCTATCCCAGGTCCAGTTTCTCTCTACCTACAGATCAGGGCAGCTTTCTCAGCTCCTTCTCCAGCACTGCGCCTGCCTGCTGCCATGTTTCCTGCCAGGATGATAATGGACTGAACCTCTGAAACTGTAAGCCAGCCCCAATTAAATGTTTTCTTTTTATAAGGGTTGCGTTGGTCACCATGTCTCTTCACAGCAATAAAAAGGTGACTAAGACACTCAGTGAGTGTGTAATTTTGTGCGTGTGTTTTTTTTTTAATTTATTTTATGTATATGAGCACACTGTCGCTGTCTTCAGACACACCAGAAGGTGGCATCGGATGCCATTACAGATGGTTGTGAGCCACCATGTGGGTGCTGGGAATTGAAACTCAGGACCTCTGGAAGAGCAGTCAGTGTTCTTAACCACTGAGCCATCTCTCCAGCACCCACATGTGTGTGTTTTCTTGTTCTACAGCTCAAATTGGCCTGGAACTGACTTTGTAACCCAGGCTGGCCCTAGACACTCCATCCTCTTGCCTTAGCCCCCAGGAACCAGGTATATGGCTATGCACCACTGTCCTGGAGATGAATACATACTGAAACAGTAGCTGCTTGTGTCTGTAGCTCACAGGATGACATTTTGTAAGAGGTTCAGGAGCTTAAGGTTACCAATAGTTCTGTAACAAGTTTAAGGCCAACCTACATAAGACTCTGTCTCAAAAAACAAATGAAGGAACAAACAAACAAATAAATAAAACCAAAAGAGAGTTGGAGAAATGGCTCAATGGTTAAGAGCATTTGATTGCAGGTCCTAATTTCAATTCCCAGCAACTACATGGTAGCTCAAACCATCTGTAATGGGACCTGATGCCCTCTTCTGGTGTGTCTGAAGACAGTGTACTCATAATAAATACATCTAAAAACAAACAAACAGGGGTTGGGGATTTAGCTCAGTGGTAGAGCACTTGCCTAGGAAGCGCAAGGCCCTGGGTTCGGTCCCCAGCTCCGAAAAAAAAAACCAAAAAAAACAAAAAAAAAACAAAAACAAACAAACAAACAAACTTGCAGCCTCCACATACGTAATCATTACAGTGCATTAACCCTCCAACAAGCCTATAAAGACAGACTGTGATGAACTTCTCTGAAGAAAACACCATAAGCCAGGCACATAAGTAGCTCAGGTTGGAGATCTGGGAGAGGCCTTTATAGAAGTGAAGAAAGCATTGGGCCAGCCAGGCAGTGGTGGTGCAGGCCTTTAAACCCAGTACTGGGGAGGCAGAGGCAGGCGGGCCTCTGAGTTTGCAGCCAGCCTCATTTATAGTTCCAAGATGGCCAGAGCTACACAGAAACAAACCTTGTATTGAAAAGCCAAAAGGAAGATGGAGGAGGAGGGGAGGGGGAGGAGGAGAAAGAAAGAGGGTGATGGGGTGGGTTGGGGTGAGGTAGGGGAGCCAATGCCTCTACCTCCAGGGTACTGTACTTAGATGCGTATACCTACACAAAGACACATGTATACACAGTAAAAATAAAATAAGAAGGCGGGGAATGGTGGCGCAGGCCTTTAATCCCAGCACTCAGGAGGCAGAAGCAGGCAGATTGCTGTAAGTTTGAGGCCAGCCTGGTCTACAGAAAGAGTTCCAGGGCAGCCAGAGTTACACAGAGAAACTCTGTCTTGAAGTTTTCCCCAAGGGCTGGAGAGATGGCTCAGTGGTTAAGAGCACTGACTGCTCTTCCAGAGGTCCTGAGTTCGATTCCCAGCAACCACACTGTAGCTCACAACCATCTGTAATGGGGATCCGATGCCCTCTTCTGGTGTGTCTGAAGATAACAACAGTGTATTCACATACATACAATAAATAAATCTTAAAAAAAACCTGCCCCCAAAAATAAATAAAACAAGAGGACCTGAATTTGAATCCCACACTCATGTCAGGTGGCTCACAACTCCCTGGAACTTCAGCTTCAGAGGATCCAACGCCCTTGCCCTCTTCTGGCCTCTGCACACTGGGGCATTCACTCACAAAGACACACACTGCACATCCATGCATAAGATAACATAGGTGGGGTTGGGATTTAGCTCAGTGGTAGAGCTTGCCTAGGAAGCGCAAGGCCCTGGGTTCGGTCCCAGCTCTGAAAAAAAAAAAAAAAAAAGATAACATAGGTGGTGGGGAGATGGTTCAGTGACTAAGAGCACTGGCTGCCCTTGCAGAGGACCTGGGTTTTGTTCCCAGCACCACATGGTTCTGGGGGTCCAATGCTCTCTCCTGACTTTCGTGGGCACCAGGCAGGCACATGGAGCATATATATGGTTACTTTACTGTCACTGAGATAGAACTAAATGACCAAGGCAACTGATAAAAGCAAGCCTTTTTCTTTTTTCGGAGCTGGGGACCGAACTCAGGGCCTTGCGCTTGCTAGGCAAATGCTCTACCACTGAGCTAAATCCCCAACCCCAAAAGCAAGCCTTTTATAAGCCCTAATTTGGGGCTTACAGTTGCAAAGGGTTAGAGTCCATGGCTGTAATGACAGGGAGTATGGTAACAATCAGGAAGGCATGATTCTGGAACAGTATTGCAAGATTACACCTTAAGACACAACCAGGAGTTGGGGAGGAGAGAGGCAGAGGAGAGAGAGAGAGAGAGAGAGAGAGAGAGAGAGAGAGAGAGAGAGAGAGACTCAGAATGCAGTGAGTCTTTTGAAACCTACCCCCAGTGACCTTCAACAAGGACACACCTCCTCATCCTCTCAAACAGTCCTACCAACTGGGAACCAGTTATTAAAATCTATGCATCTATGGGGACCATTTCCCTTCAGAGCACCACTCTTACCCATGAGCTGCTAGAGAACACAATTCCCAAGTCCTTTCGTTCTCTATGGTCCAATGTCTGCTTTTCCTCAGCTAAACGTAAATGTCTCATTTCCTTCATTTGGCTGGTACGGGGACTGTAGGAGAGATACACATGAAGGTGACTGGTGGAGAATAGATGATCAGTCTACTGTAATTAATTCTGAGACAGGGTCATTTATGTAGTTCTGTCTTGGGACTCGCAGTGTAGACCAGGCTGTCCTGGAACTTACAGAGAACTGTTTGCCTCTACCTCTCAAGTGCTGAGATTAAAGGTGACCGCCACTACTTTAGTTAAATATTGAACTGAAAAGGAATCTAAGAAATTCCAAAATCCCAGCCCAATCCTTAAAGGAAATTCCAATCTCAGCCACTAGGGGGAGAACGCAGTCCCGCTCCCTTACCCAGAGGCCTGAGGGTGGTGGCATGTCCCGCCCACCTCTCCAGCCTTTCCCTTGTACCGGGAAACTCCGCTCAAGAAATCCCACTTAAAGAGGAACCACATGGTGCTCTCTGAGTCACTGTATTCTCCTGCAGTAGCAATATGATCTGGCAAAGGTCCCTCCAGAGCTTTCCCTGCTTCCCGAGGAGCATCCAAAGTCGGCCTGAAGCTAAGACCGTCATCAGTCTGGCTTGCCTCATTGTGGCTCTCCAGGACCTCCCGTGGTTCCTGAAAGGACAAGCTCCTGCCTCTATCCCTTTACCTATGCTGTTCCCTTTCCTCAATGTCCTTTCTCCATCTCTAGCTTCTGCAACCTCACTTATGTTTCAGTGACTAAAGGCCACCTCCACAGCCATGCGGTGGTGGCCCATGCCTTTAATCTCAGCATTTCGGAGGCAGAGGTAGGCAAGACAGATCTCCGTGAGTTGGAAGCCAGCCTGGTCTACAGGGTGAGTCCAGGACAGCCAGGGCTACATAGAGAAACCCTGCCTCTAAAAACCAAAATAAATTAAAAATAAAATAAAAGGCCACCTCCTCAAATCTCCTGAAGGTGACCTTGCCACCTCCTCCCCCAGCTTTTGAGGGTTTACTTTTGATGTATTTTCTCCTGATATGACCCAACCTGGTCTTCAACCTGCCTCAGCCTCTTAAGTGCTGTGTTTCAGGCGTTTGCCACCACAGCTGGTACGGTGAGGTTTTACTCCAGCCAGTTTGGCTGCGGCAAGTTCCAGGTCTTCGGTAAGAGCCTGTACCTTACAGCAATCTCCCATCAGCCTAGCCTAGAATGTTGCTCAAAGTGCCATATAATTAAGCCTATTGAAGCAATTACCAAAGAAGTCATCGACCTAATCGGTACCTCTTAGTGACTTGGGAGCTCAGGGGAACTGGTAGCTCAGCCTCATTGTCCTGAGCTTGGCCACAGGTCTGACTCTGAACACTCATGATTAGTTCTGTTGTCTCTTGATCCATAATTGGTACAAGTGCTTTCTCCCTTGTTTCTTCTGGGGGAGAAACAAGCCTAGGTCCTGCGTGTTTGTGAGGCTTCCGTGTCACATGGCTCTGGACATCGGAATGGGATGGCAGCATCTGAGGGTGCCTTCCATACGAGCCACCGATGGTTCCGGGACAATATGGCATCTGAGAGAGCCTCTGTGTGAAAAGACATTTTACAGTGGTGGCCCCTTCTTGACTCAAGTTAGCCAACTTAATTCTCAGACTCCCCGTATGTTAAATGATGGAGTCATTTAAAATCGAGAGGCTGGGAGAGATGGCTCAGCAGTTAAAAGCATGTAATGTTCGCCCAGAGGGTCTGAGTTGCCAGTGCCCATATTGGGTGGCTTACAGCCAACTGTATGTAACTCCAGCTTCAGGGATCCAATACCTTCCAGCAGCTATACTCGTGTGTACGTATACACAGAGAGATACAACTTTAAAACAATATTTTTTTTCCAAGACAGGGATTCTCTGCATAGCCATGGCTGTGCTGGAGCTGCTCTGTAGACCAGGCTAGCCTCAAACTGCCACCCAAGAGCTGGGATTAAAGGAATGCATCACTACTGCCCAGCAATCAATCAATCAATCAATCAATCATTTGAAAGTCACTGCAGCAGGCCTAGCATCAGAAGGTTCTTGAGCCACATTATCCAATGTCTGTCACTGCCTGTTGACTTTGTGACCATGGCCATTTCTACGTCCGTGAAGTTCACCACACTGACTATCGAGTGTTTGAAACTTGGCTACTGCAATCAGGAAATCCGGTGTCTGACTCTGTAGCTCAGTCAACCTCTGCAGCCTATGGCTCCAGCCTCCAGAGCTTTGGCATTACAGATGTCACCTGCACTTTTCTTTTTAGCAGAATCCGAGAAGGCCAAGGGTGAGTCTCCGGGGCAGAGGGGAGATGCAGGGAAGGGGCAGGCCGGAAGCTACCCCAATGTGACCTGCTCCAAAGCATCTCTGAAGCCAGCGGCTGTGAGGAACACTTCCAGGTGAAACACATCACTTGAACAGTTCCAGGCAGGGGCAGGGGCAGGGGCAAGAATCTTGGAAGTCAGATGACTTCTGGGGGATGCTTACTGAGTGTCCAAGTTAGGGATAAAACACCATGAACAAGTTGGGGAGGAAAGGGTTTATTTGGCTTACATTGTAGTCCATTACTGAAGGAAGTCAGGACAGCAACTCAAACAGGGCTAGAACCCGGAGGCAGGAGTTAAAGCAGGCCTTGGGGCTGGAGAGATGATTCAATGGTTAAGAGCACTGACTGCTCTTCCAGAAGTCCTGAGTTCAATTCCCAGCAACCACATGGTGGCTCACAACCATCTGTAATGAGATCTGATGCCCTCTTCTGGTGTGTCTGAAGACAGCTACAGTGTATTCATAAACAAAATAAATAAATCTTAAAAAAAAATTGTTTTAGCATTCTTGTGGTAACATCTTTGCTTACCTAACCATCTTACTAGCCTAGATCCAGGGTCTTGATTTTGCTGTTTGGCGCGCGCACACGTGTGTGTGTGTGTGTGTGTGTGTGTGTGTGTGTGTGTGTGTGTGTGTGTGTGTGTGTGTAAGAGAGAAAGAGAGCGAGAGAGAGCGAGAGAGAAACATTGTACATTTTAATTGATTTAGTTATCTTTGTTCACAGCTATCACCCTTTCCCTCCTTCTCATATGAAGTGGGCTGGGTTACACGTCCTCCGGGCAATAACACCGGGTCTCAGAACACACCTGAGCCCACTGCAGGCCTGCCTTCACAGGAGCAGACCTGACTTCACAGCTTTCTAGTGCTGCCTGCCATCCACCACCCTTCAGACTGCCTCCTCACTATAACACTTAGGATAAGCCCAACACCACAGGGGGGCCCAGCAAACGTGGGTACTTCCTACCAAGTCTGACAGCCCAAGTCGGATACCTAGGACCTGCACGGCAGAAGGAATCCGATATCCTCTGATCTCCACACAGGCTCTCTGACATACTCATGCCCCAACACACAAAATTAATAAATGTGGCAAATAAACGAATAAGAAATTATGGAATCTGGGCATTGTGATACAGTCTTTAATCCCAGCACAGGGGAGTTAGTATGCTGAGGCCAGCCTGGTCTACATAGTGGGTTCCAGGACAGCCAGTTCCATGTCAAGAGACCCTCTTAGAAAAAGAAAGGGGGTTGGGGATTTAGCTCAGTGGTAGAGCGTTTGCCTAGCAAGCACAAGGCCCTGGGTTCGGTCCTCAGCTCTGGAAAAAAAAAAAGAAAGAAAGGAAGGAAGGAAGAAAAAAAGGAAGGAAGAGAAAGAGAAAGAAAAAATAAAGAGAAGATGGAAATGTGGCTCAGTGATAGGATTCTTGCCTAACATCCAGAATCTGCATGATGTCTCAGACCAAAAGGTAGGAGGATGTGGCCAACCTCCACCACATAGAACCTTTGGGGCTGGCCTGGATTAATACTGTCTGCGTAAATGAAACAAAAAGTGAGAGGCAGGTCTCCAAAGTTTAGGGGTGGGTTCCCTCAGCATCACTCAGGGCCACTGGCCCCTGGGGCTGCAGACTAAAATACCCTAGTGGCCAAGGCAGGGAAAGAACAGCGTAACTAGGCGGGAAAGCCGGGCGCGCTCTCAGTAGACCACGTGACATCGCGGGCCCGCGCAGGCTCGCCGGGCAGGCGCAGGGGGCAGGGCACTGCCAGGGGCAGGGGCGGAGCCTGGCGCGCAGCCCCGCGGTGACAGGGCGGCAGGGAGGGGCGGGGCCGCGGGCGGGGCAGCGGGGGGAGGCGGGAGGAGTGGAGATGGCGGCGGCGGCGGCGGCTCCGGGGGGCGGGGGCGGGGAGCCCAGGGGAACTGCTGGGGTCGTCCCGGTGGTCCCCGGGGAGGTGGAGGTGGTGAAGGGGCAGCCATTCGACGTGGGCCCACGCTACACGCAGCTGCAGTACATCGGCGAGGGCGCGTACGGCATGGTCAGGTGAGGGGGTATCCCAGGAGGGGGCTTCAGAGCGGGGACAGCAGGTGCGTGCCTGGGACATGGGGTCCGGGGAGTGTCGCAGGGGAGGGATCGTGCAGTGACTTCTGGGGGACCAGGAGCTACTTTCTCCGGGAAGGGGGGTTGGAGGCTTGGAAGCCACCTTGTATTGTTAAGGGAGGGGCACCTGGGGGACCCTAGATACAGGTGGAGCTAAGAGGATGACTATTCTTGGTGAAGGGGGAGTGAGAGACCCATAAGCAGGTAGTGGGAGCCTTGGTTCCCCCCTGATGAGGTTGTGACAGAGTTTGAGAGAGCAGAGCAAAGCTCAGGGTGGGGCAAACCTTTGCACCCCTGCCCCTGGCCTTGCCAGAGGCCCAAAGTAGGGAGGGGTCTCTCGAATGTGCCTTATTTTGTGGGATACAGGTTTGTGAGTTCTCGCTGCCCCACTCTGTGCTCTGGGCCTTTGTTCCTATGGGAACAGCTCTGACCCAGGAACCTCACCGGGAGACAGACCTACCCCTCCTTATCTCTTCCCCTGTCCCATTACTGAATCCTCTGGGCTTCATCCACTCTCTCCATTTAACTCCCATCCCCTGGACCTGTCTTGGATTGAGAGAGTCCAGCTCGGGAAAGGGGAGGAGGGTGAGGGCAACTACAATGTAAGAGGGTCCAGGAGAAAGGAAGTCAGTGAGTGGCCACTCTCTTCCTCTGTTTGTGAAGTCACTGAAAGGCTGCCTGGCTGGTCCCCAGCTTTCCCCCTGGAGATTCCAGGCCTTCACAGCAGGAAGGAGCCAGCATTGTTTACACTTGGCCAGAACCCTCTCCTGCTCTCTCCGGTCCCTGCCAAGGCCTGGGTGGGGCCACCAGGCCTGGATTCCCCCTTTGTAAGGCCACACATCTCTCTGGCCCTCTCAGCTCAGCCTATGACCACGTGCGCAAGACCAGAGTGGCTATCAAGAAGATCAGCCCCTTCGAGCATCAAACCTACTGTCAGCGCACGCTGAGAGAAATCCAGATCTTGCTGCGATTCCGCCATGAGAATGTCATAGGCATCCGAGACATCCTCAGAGCACCCACCCTGGAAGCCATGAGGGATGTGTATCCTTTAGCCACAGCCCCAGAGAGAGGCTAAGGAGCTTGGCTTTGCTTTCTGTTGTCGTCTTTTGGGCCACCCCCAAAAAAAAAAAAAAAAAAAAAAAATTAAAAACCCAGCAAAGTAACTTTTTAGCAGAGAGTCTACAGAGCAGAAGAGCACCCTGGCAGGCCTTGGATCCTGGTCTGTTGCAGCCAAGTGGAGTGGCCTTGAACACATCCTTTTCTGCTCTGTGCCCCAGTATGGTGTGTGGGGAGGGGAGAATGCTGGGCAAACCATCTCTATGGGAGCTTTGTCTTCTGACATCTGCAGTTCTGTGACATGACCCAGTCTCTGCCCACAGCCCTTTCTTGCTCAACAGACTCACGATTCTTTCTTTAGAGACCTCACACTGGATGGAAAGCGAGGAAGAAAACCGGCATTGGCATGCCTAGCGCTTTGGTTCTAATTCAACCTTTTAGCTTCCCTGTGTGATGAGCTTTACCGCGTCCATTTCTAAGATGAGGAAACTGAGGCTCTGTTTTGCAGGGCCTTCTGTGGGGGAGGGGCGATACTTTCTCCAACTTGGAGAGGGTGGAGGCTTTCACACCACCTTGCATTGTTAAGAGGAGGAACCTGAAGACCCTGGACTCACAGGGCGGAGCCACGCCTTTGCACTCCTGGTCTAGCCAGGGGCTCAAGGAAGGACGAGGGGCCCTGAGAGTCTGCCTATAGAAGAAAGCCTAAATTCAGCTGTTCCTGTTTGTTGCTTCCTCTTCTTCCCCAGTTGGCTTTCTTGGAGCCTTCCCACTCTTCTGAGAGCCCCACCCTGATTACCTGCGGCCTTGTACCTTGACCAGGAAAGGTAGTCCAGCCCTTGTTGCCCTTGCTTGACACTGCTTGCCTAGTTCAGACATTTAGTTCATTGTCCACATGTACTTCCTGCTTGGCGCCATTGCTAGTAGACTGTAGCACCCATGGCCTCTTCCCTACCCACCCCTCCCGATCCCAGAATTTGTTCTGCAGCCTCTGCAGCTCTGACCACAGGAAATCGACTACTCCTGTCTTGTTGCATGACCTTCAGCAGGTCTCTGCACCTCCGGACTTCCACATTTGTAAAGCAGCAGGGTTGGTCCATGTGTGTGTATCTGCATATGCTTGTTCTCTCTTCTTTTTGAGAAAGGGTCTCCCTATGTAGACCAGGCTAGCCCTGAACTCATAGAGATCCTGGGTGCCACCAGCCCCAGCTCTCACATGTCTTCTGTAGAAGACAGTTCAGACTTCGTTTTTTGAGAAAGTGTCACTGTGTATCCCTGATTGGCCTCAGGCTAACTCTGTAAACCAGGCTGGCTTTAAACTTCTAGGCAAGCCTCTGACCTCTGCTTCAAGTGCTGAGATTGTAGGAGTGACTTACTCTGCCCAGCTCCTGATTACTCTTCCAAAGATAAGCCAGATGACATTTGTTTGTGTTTAGTCTTTGTTTTATCTTCAAGTATAAAAGGACTCTCAGTTCTCCACCTTCTGGTGTACGGTCAAGCGCTCTGTAGGAGCACACTGTGGTGGGGAGTGTCTCCTCACTTTCCTGGCACAAATCATCCCCACAAGGCAGGCATTTATTTTTAAGCAAACAGTCACTGCGTGCCAGATGGTATTCGTGCATTATCTCATTTAACCCACTCAGCGGCCACATGGCTCTGCCCATGGAGTAACAACACTGCTCCTTGTTTGCTGAGCGCTCTCCGTGTGCATCGTATGCTCACAGCCACCCTCTGAAGAGCAGTTACTCTCCCTGCTTATCAGGAGACCGAGGTGGTGTGGACAGGTTAAGAACATCGAGCTGTAGGGGTTGGGGATTTAGCTCAGCGGTAGAGCACTTGCCTAGCAAGCACAAGGCCCTGGGTTCGGTCCCCAGCTCCGAAAAAAAAAAAAAAAAAAAAAGAACATCGAGCTGTGGCAGCAACATGAGGAATTCAGGCATGAGTGGGTTAACTCAGAGCTCCCGTTCTTCCTACCTTCTCCCACTACTGTCCATCCAGCAGAGCCCTCATTTGCCCAGGGGAGAAACTGAGGGCCCAGAATAGATGTACCTTGCACACTGTCAGCTCCAAGTCTTGTGAAGCTCATGAGGCCAAGGGCCCCTAGCTGGAAGGGAATACACGACCAGGTCAGAGCCTGTTTTCCTTAACGAAGTGTCTCCTACTCCCCCCAACGTGGGGGTCTCTGGAGGCGTCCTCAGTTACATTGTTCAGGACCTCATGGAGACGGACCTGTACAAGCTGCTAAAGAGCCAGCAGCTGAGCAATGACCACATCTGCTACTTCCTCT
Source organism: Rattus rattus (assembly GCF_011064425.1). Lineage (NCBI taxonomy): Eukaryota > Metazoa > Chordata > Mammalia > Rodentia > Muridae > Rattus > Rattus rattus. Next base: position 75,134,458 of record NC_046155.1, on the reverse strand, counting down.
ACCAGATCCTCCGGGGCCTCAAGTACATTCACTCGGCCAATGTGCTGCACCGGGACCTGAAGCCCTCCAATCTGCTTATCAACACCACCTGCGACCTTAAGGTCAGAGGTTAAATGTCTGCTTCTCTTTCTTTCCCTCCTCCTGGGGCCTCTGGGTGGCCAGCAAAAGCAGCCTTGGAACATGGCAAGCAAGAACAGAATAGGCAGGGCAGGGGCACTAACTAGGCTGTGGAGGCCTTAGGCACCTAGCTCAGTAACCTGGGTTTGATTCCAGATCTGTGATTTTGGCCTTGCCCGGATTGCTGACCCTGAGCACGACCACACTGGCTTTCTGACCGAGTATGTGGCCACACGCTGGTACCGAGCCCCAGAGATCATGCTTAACTCCAAGGTAGGAGAGTTACCCACGTCTGCAAGGGAGTCCTAGAGCTATCCCTGGACCTTGGCACAATCCCTCGAGCCCTTGGGCTCTAGCAAGATGTAGAGATTAGACTTTTCCTAGTCTCTGTCCTTTGCTTTGCCTTTTGCTGGGTTAGACCTAAGTTGGTTATAGTGCTTATCCCAGATACCAGGAGTGGCCCCGATAAGGCTGGCCAGGAAGCTCAGCACATTCTCCTCTCCAGGGCTACACCAAATCCATTGACATCTGGTCTGTGGGCTGCATTCTGGCTGAGATGCTCTCCAACCGGCCTATCTTCCCCGGCAAGCACTACCTGGACCAGCTCAACCACATTCTAGGTGAAAGGGCCTGTCTGGCTGAGAGGGATGGGGGTTAGCGGATCAGAAGTGACATTTCTGGAGGTCGAGACTTGGGTACCACATGTGGAGCCTCTCCAGCATCTCACGGTATTTCTGTAAGGTGTTCTTCCCATTTGAAAGCTGGGAGAAGCAAGGCTAAGCCCTACACCTAAGGAAGACTGCAGCCAGAATCTGAGTCCAGGACTCCCTGGTTCTCAGCTCTTCGTCACTGACCCAGTGGGTAGATGGGGAGTGTGGTGGCTAGGCTTGGACTCCTGTTCTTGCTTCCTGACCTGTTCCCAGAAAGAGGACTTGACTTCTCACCAGACAACTGGTTTACCCACAGGTATACTGGGTTCCCCATCCCAAGAGGACCTAAATTGTATCATTAACATGAAGGCCCGAAACTACCTACAGTCTCTGCCCTCTAAAACCAAGGTGGCTTGGGCCAAGCTTTTTCCCAAATCTGACTCCAAAGGTGAGTGAGACAGAGGGCCAGGGGTAGGCTAAAACCCAGCGGCAAAGAAGGGTGTGTGACGCTAACGCCTGCCTCAGTAGATAGGCCCCTAGGCACTAGATGGGGCATGTCTGTGGAGCTGCCTTCCTCCTGACTGCTGCCCCCTGCCTTGCCTTAGCTCTTGACCTGCTGGACCGGATGTTAACCTTTAACCCAAACAAGCGCATCACAGTAGAGGAAGCACTGGCTCATCCTTACCTGGAACAGTACTATGATCCGACAGATGAAGTAAGCCGGCCACCAGCGGCTGGGAGGGGAATTAGTGTTCCCAGTGTCCGGCCTGTGCCTTACTGTCTTTGCCCCCAGCCAGTGGCTGAGGAGCCATTCACCTTTGACATGGAGCTGGATGATCTCCCCAAGGAGCGGCTGAAGGAGCTGATCTTCCAAGAGACAGCCCGCTTCCAGCCAGGGGCAACAGAGGCCCCCTAACAAGAACAGACACCCCTGTCCTTTTGGACCTGGTGAGTGGTTCCTGATGCCCCTGCATAGCCACATCCTGTTCAGAGGCTGGCCAGCCTGAGTGCTTCCTCATCTAATACATGTGTGGTAGCAACAAAGGGCCAGAGCCTGCTAGTCACATGTGACCACACACCCTCCAGCCCCATTCGATTCCCACTTGTCATCATCCACTGAAACCCAAAGGTGAGGGATCCTCCCCTTATGAGGAGCCACTCCAGGCCTTTCGGGCAGAGTATGCCATGATCACTTTGAGGGGAGCCTGTAATCACTGTAGCACTTGGTGGCTGCTCTTGTTAGCTGCAGATAAGGAATTCATGACCCACAAAACTTGACAGACCAGAGGCACTGGGGTCAAGGCTCACCCAAATGACAGTTCTTTTCTGTCTGTTTCTTTCTTCAGGTCCTGCTCCTACCTGCTCCTTCTCTGCAGATTGTTAGAAAATGAACTTTGCTCAACCCGGACCCCGGCAGCCCAGGCTGGACCAAGGGTGGGCCTGGCCACCCCCTCTCACTCTGCTGGGGTCTCCTGCTTCAAGCAGGCTTCTCCCACTCCAGTCCCCTGCCCCATCTCCCCTTGACCTGAGTGATGAGGTGGCCCCAGAGCTGATCTCTGCTGCTGTGTCTTTATCTATCCCTGCTAGCCCCAGCTCTGGTAGACGGTTCTGGAATGGAAGGGCTATGACTGCCCTAGGACCTGTGCTACGGAGGGGTGGAGGGCACTGAGTAGGCTAAGCTCTGCCCTACTCATCCTGTTGGAACCCCACCCCATTTTCCCTGACAGAACATTCCTAAGTCTCAAGGGCTAGTTTCCCTGAGGAGCCAGGCCTAGGCCTAACCCTCTCCCTCTCAAGCTGCCACATGTAACGCCCTTGCTGCTTCTGTGTGTGGGTGATTGGATGTGGAGGTGGGGCCCGTGGAGAGCCCGTGCCCCTCCCCACCTCCCTGTGCCTGTATCTAATATATAAATATAGAGATGTGTATATGGATGGCTCTGTCTCTGTCTGTGTATGCCGACGCGACCAACATGCTGCACCCATTACTGCCCCGCCTCCAGCCCGGCCTTCACGTGGTCCTGGTAGTCTTTGGCTCCAGCTTGCCAGGGATGAGGTTGGGTTCTAAGGAGTGCCAGTCTCCTGGGAAGGGGTCAGTCTCCCTTTAGTCACTGTCTTCCCTAACAGCTTCCTGTTTAACTGCCTGGAGTGATTTGGGGTGACTCAGGGGCACCTTACACATCCCCAAATTCCCGGGAACTGGCAAAGGTAGTAAATTAAAGTTCCTGTCCACGAATACCTATGGGAGGCAGAGAGATCCAAAAACTAGGGAGTAGGGGTTGGGCTGCTTAATCCCCCCCAACACGGTCAAGAACAGAAGGGGGTGTTGGGGTCTCTGAACGAGAGACCCAGGGCTGTCTACCTCAGTTCCTGTGCCTGGCCCCAGCTCTGGGCCATACTGCAGTCTGGCAACATTCCAGCAGCACCCAGCAGGCTCAGCAGGTCCATGGGCGTGGTGCTGCCCCGTGGTGGACCCAGCCTACACTGGCTCAGCAGGAAGGCTCGGCCCCAGGCATCAGAGCCCTTTGGGACTGGGAAGGCAGTGCTTTTGACAGAAGCCTGCTGTGGAGCGAGGCTATGATTCCCCTCCTGTACTTCGTTCTGCCCACCCTGGGCAGCTATGTGATTCTCTCCATCTTCTTCCTGCGCCGACCTCACCTGCTGCACACACCCTGTGCTCCGGGGTTCTCCATCCGCCTGGCTGCACACCGTGGAGGTGAGCTGAGTCAGGGATGTGGAAGGGATGGAATCCATTTAGGGTGGAGTGAGCCAAACCAGACAGGTGCCATGGTGGGCAGCAGCACATCGTCAAGGTGCAGGGCAGGGGTGAATGTTAAACCAAGAGCGAGGTAAGGAGAGTTTCGGCAACTGGAGGGCATGTGACGGAAGCAGAGGCCAGTTCAGCTGACTGGAAGAGAAGAAGCCTAAAGCAAGCAGATGACCATCAGGAAGAAAGGTAGGCAGGAAGGTCAAGCCAGGTCCCAGGAACCCACCCAAACTGCTTTCCACAGGGTCTGGGGAGCGGCTGGAGAACACCATGCAGGCAATAGAGAAGTGAGTCCAAGGCCCAGCAAGTCCCATGTAAGGTTGTGGGGTCCTAGGTTGTGCTCTGCGGGGCAACCAGGGTTGCTACTTACCGGCTTCGCCAGTCGGGTATCTAGAAGCCCTGGAATTGTGTAGGTGGGGGTCACATGTCCCACCGTAAATTCTGTGCCAGTATTTCCCCTCCACTACCAGCCCTGGTCTTTCCTTTGTCCCCTTTCCCCCCACCAACCTTTGCTCCCATAGTTCCATGGCCCAGAGAGCAGATCTCTTGGAATTTGACTGCCAGCTCACCCGAGATGGCGTGGTGGTAGTGTCACACGACAAAAACCTGTCCCGCCAGTCAGGCCTAAATAAGGATATAAACACCCTGGACTTTGCGGTGAGTTTTGCAGCCCCTCAGCCTGAGAGCTGCCACCCTTAGACACATGCACCCTGATGACGCTTCTCTGCTCTCCACAGCAACTGCCCCTCTACAAGGAAGAACTGGAGATTTACTTCTCGCCAGGTAGGATGTGTAGATCCTTGCACTGCCTAGCCGCCTTCTCATATACGCTCATTAAACCCCTCCCTCTAGCCCGTTTATCCTACTCTGACCCCAGTTTTTGTGGACATCCCCCCCCCCCCGCCCAGGCCATTTTGCTCACGGGACAGACCGGCACATGATTAGTTTGGAGGATGTATTCCAGAAATTTCCAAGGACTCCCATGTGCTTGGAGATCAAAGAAAAAAACGAAGAACTCATTCACAAGGTAGTACCTTGTGCCCAGCAAGTGAGGCCAGGCCCAAGAGAGGCCTGGCTTCCCTTCCTCCCTTTGTCTCTACTGTAGGTAGCCAACATGGCGAGGCGCTTTAACCGAAACGAGATTACTATTTGGACTTCAGAGAAGAACTCAATCATGAAGAGATGCAAGGCTGCTGTGAGTCCCTCTTTCTCTGTTGTGGGGTTAGAGGCCACCCCCAGCCCAAGGAAGGGCCCCAGGAACTAGCCTTCAGCATGGTCTCCAAGAGCAGGATTGGAAAAGTCAGACATAACTGTGTACTGGCATGGTGTTGCCAGGAGGCCTGCTCTGGGAAGCCTCCCATACTGGCTGTTGGTCAGGTGTTTGCTACTGTGACAGACTTCAGGCCATACCTCACGGGTCATTGTTCAGAGATTTTAACCCATATCACTTTGGCCCCAAAGCTAGAGGTCAAGAGAGCTCAACAACAGCTTAGGAGGAGCAGAGATAACGCCTGGGCTGACTTCTTCCTTCTTCCCCATTTTTTTGGGCCCGGGAGGTGGAAAGAGCAGGATATACCATTTTGGGAGAAGATGCCAGGCTGCTTCTTCCCCTACAAGCTCCTTCCGAGCCTACGGAAAAGCTACTGCCCACAGTAAGGGGGCGCCTTCTCCCATAGCTAATTTTGTGGAAACATCCTCAGGTGTACCCACAGGTGTAACCCACCAATCTCCTAGTACTACTTCTTAGGCCCATCGAGTGGACAGAGTAACCATTATACTGTTCAAGGTGTGACCGTGATGTCCAGCCCTGACCCTTTCAGCGAGGACCACCTCTCTGCTGTCTCTGGTGCAGACAGATGGGTCACCTTCTCACCTCTCCCCCTGCCTCCCAGAACCCTGAGATGCCCACGGCCTTCACGATATGGCGATCATTCTGGATACTGCTGCTCTACTACCTGGGGCTACTGCCTTTTGTCTCCATCCCTGAGAAGTTTTTCTTCTGTTTCCTGCCCACCATCATCAACAGGTACCAGTGGTGAGATGGGCTCGGCACCTCTCTGCTCAGGGCACATTGCCCAGAATTTGTGTGGCAATGACCCGAGATCCCCAGTTTCCTCATTTCCTCAGAGTCCTCCAGGTTCTTTAAATATTTTAGTGTGTGCATGTGTGTGTGTGTGCGTGTGTGTTTGTGCAGGTGTATGCCACACGTGTGCAGTTCCCTGGAGAGGCTAGAAAAGGGTGTCAGATCCCCTGGAACAAGAGTTACAGGAAGTTGTGAACCACCCAACATGAATATTTAGAACCAAATTCAGATCCTCTGGAAGAACAGTGAGTTCTTAACCACTCCACATCTCTCCAATCCCAAGACCCTTTAAAGAGGATAGTGACCTCTTTTTTATTTTGTTTTGTTTTATTGAGAGAATTTTATGTATCTTAAGCTGGCCTGAAACGAAGTAGCTGAGAAGAAAGACGTTGAATTTTTTTTTTTTTTTTTTTTCCGGAGCTGGGGACCCGAACCCAGGGCCTTGCGATTGCTAGGCAAGCGCTCTACCACTGAGCTAAATCCCCAACCCGATGTTGAATTTTTAATCCTCCTGCCTCTACCTGCTTTTATTCAGTGCTAGAGGCTGAACACTGGGTTTTATGTATGCTGGGGACACTACCAACTGAGTCACCACCTGTTTTATTTATTTATTTTTTTTTTTTTTTTTGAGCTGGGGACCAAACCCAGGGCCTTGCGCTTGCTAGGCAAGCGCTCTACCACTGAGCTAAATCCCCAACCCTTTTATTTTTTTTAATTTGTTACAGAGGGGTGTCTCTCTCTCTCTCTGTGTGTGTGTGTGTGTGTGTGTGTGTGTGTGTGTGTGTGTGTGTGTGTGTGTGTATGTGTGTATATATGCCAGAGACAAAATCCTTTCTGCCTTTAGGTAGTTCCTAGGGATTGGATTCAAGTTGCTGGGCTTTCGTGGCAAGGACTTTTGTCCCCTAAGCTACTGGTTCTCAACCTGTGGGTCAAGACCCCTTTGGAGGTGAACAACTCTTTCACAGGGGCTGCCTAAGACCACTGGAAGACACAATACTTAAAATTCATAACAGTAGGGTTGGGGATTTAGCTCAGTGGTAGAGCGCTTGCCTAGGGAAGCCCCCTGGGTTGCCCCCAGCTCCTCGAAAAAAAAAAAAAAAAAAAAAAAAAATTCATAACAGTAGCAAAATTATAATTGTGAAGTAGCAGTGACAATGATTTTATGGTCGGGGTCACCACAATGTAAGGAACTGTCTGAAAGAGTCCCAGCATTGGGATGCTTGAGAACCACTGCACTAAGCCATAGAGAAGGCCTAGTATATTTGCCTCAAACTCTCAATCCTCCTGCTTCAGCCTTCCCAATGCTGGAATCATGGGCCTGCACCACTACAGCTCCTGCTGGCATTCATGAACACAAAAGGGCTTGTGACACACACACACACACACACACACACACACACACACACACCAACTTGCAGACTAATTTCTCTATGCAGTATGCAGTTTTAGAAGAAATTCATCCAAACCTTGATGGAAACCTCTCTCTGGTCAGTGAAGTTGTAGTAGGGTTGGTCAGCCTAGTAAAGAGACCTGACATGCCTGGGTTAGGCCCTCCTACATTAGCCTTGTTAACAAAGTAACTGTAGGAGGCTATACTAGGAACTAGATATTTGCTCAGCTTGGGCCTGCCTCCTCCCTTTCTGACAACTTCTCCAGGACTGTTCCCAAAGCCCTGGCTCCACTATGTGGTTCTCAGGAAAGCGAGCCAGTCCTGCAGTTTCACAGTCCCACAGCCTCGCAGTCCCGCAGCCGCCCCCAGCCCCAGCCCCCCCCCTGATCCCACAGCCCCCCGCAGCCCCATGAGCCCCCCAGCCCGAGCCCCCGAAGCCCCGCAATCCCACAGCCCCAGCGTCGGACTCCAAAGCTGTGTGTCTGCAGTATTTTACACGGGGTGAACGTTTTTCACATATTGTGGGGTATGCAACCTTTACCTTACTTACAGTGCCTCTCCCAGAAGGTAGAGCCATAATCTCCCCCTGCCCCCGCCCCCGTTAGAACCAGAGATGCTGGGTTTCTGTGATTTGCCCGAGGTTACACAGCTGGAAATACAGAGCCTGGGCAAACTCCGGTGCCTGACCTAGGGCGCTGCTCCAAAATCATCCCTGGAGTAGATAGGATAAGTTGTGACATGTAAACAACCTAGTAAGCACTGTGTCATCGGAAGAAGCCGGCCAAATGTGGGCACCGTGGCACACACCTGCAATCCCGGCACTCGTGAGAGGATGAGGCCAGAGGGTTGCAAGTTCTGGACCAACTCCAGTATTCTTAAAAACCTACCCTTGGCAGGGGCAGTGGTAATACACGCCTTTAATCCTAGTACTCATGAGGCAGAGGCAGGGACATCTCTAAGCTTGAGAGTTCCAAGAGAGCTTGGGCTACACAAAGAAACTCTGACTTGAAAAGCCAAAAATTCGGGTTGGGGATTTAGCTCAGTGGTAGAGCGCTTGCCTAGAAAGCGCAAGGCCCTGGGTTCAGTCCCCAGCTCCGAAAAAAAGAAAAAAGAAAAAAAGAAAAAAGAAAAAAGAAAAGCCAAAAATTTTAAAAGCCTCACCCAGACTCAACCAGGAGAACCTCTGTGAAATCTAGCTCTGGAATCAGGCTGGTCCCAGGCTCCTCATGGATATGGTTTTGACCTCCAACGTGTTGGTGTCTAAGCCTCAGTTCCCTGTCCTTAAGATGGGAAGAAAGGCAAGCTCTGACACCAAGGACTCCAGGACACAGTCAGCTGTCACTAAGGGTTGTGTTATCTCACTAGGCAGAGCCTCTTCAGGCTCGGCCAAGGTGAAGGAACCATTGCCACCACAGCCCTGTGTGCAAAGCCCCGCCCCCCAACACAGAGAGAGAGAGAGACAGAGAGACAGAGACAGAGAGACAGGGACAGAGAGGGAGAGAGAATACCAAGGAGTTGACTCTGCCCCTTCTCTCCACAGGACTTACTTTCCATTTTCCTGTGGATGGATGAACAAACTGTCAGCTACAGTTACAAAATGGTGAGGTTGGCAGGGCTGCTGGGTGGATGGTCCACACAGGGACCTGCCACTGCCCTTCTCCTTTGTCCCTTCTCATCCCTGTATCATTGCCTTTGATGTCCCCATCTGTCCCCCAGGGCCATCATGAGGAAAAGTCTGATCCAATACTTGCAGGACCGAGGGGTACAGGTGAGGACTCAGCCACTATCCCAGCGAGGAGCTGGCTCAGTGCACACCTGGGAGCAGTTTCCATCTTCCTGGGACACCTCTGAGTGTCAGTTCCTTTGCCCATAAGATGCAGAGACTAAGTATCTCCAGACCTTTCTGATGTGTACACGGTACTTAATCAGAGATGGGTAAGCATTAGCCACTGATCAGGATGCTTGTGGCCTGCTGAGAAGCCAGACCCAGCCCACTCTCTTGCTCTGCCCTGACTGTGATTCATGGACGTAGGGAAGGCATTTAGGTTTGTTGTTTTTTTGTTTTGTTTTGTTTTGTTTTTTTTATGTGTAATAAAATGTTTTGCCTGAATGACATCTGGCCTGGTGCTGAAGCCAGGAGATGGTTTTAGATCCATAGTTCTGAGCTGCCATGTAGACACTGGGCTCTGCTGACAGCCCCCTTTGTGGTTGGTTTGCTGTGTATGTATACAGCCTTGACTGTCCTGGAACTCACTCTGTAGACCAGGCTGGCCTAGAACTCACATTCACCTGCCTCTGTCTCTCTAAAGGCTTGGACCACCATTGCCTGGCTGTCTTTTTTTTTTTTAATTTTCTGTTTTTGTTTGTTTTGTTTGAGGCAGTGTCTCACCATATAACTCTTGCTATGTAGATCAAGCTGTCCTCATTGAGACATGCTACCTGTCTGTCTCTTGAGTGCTGGGAATAAGGGGTTGTGCCACCATGCCTGACCATGGTTTGGCTTGGTTTTGGTTTTTTTTTTTTTTTTTTGGTTTTTTGTTTTTTTTTTGTCTTATTTTATTTGTAACGGGTTTTTTTCATACATATATGTCTGTGTACCACATGTGTGTGCCTGGTCTCCGAAGAGGTTAGGAGAGGGTGTCAGATGGTTGTGAGCCATTATGTAGGAGCTGGGGATTGAAGTAGCGTCCTCTAGAAGGACAACCAATGCTCTTAACCACTGAGCCATCTCTCCAGCCCCTGGTTTTTTATGTAGACTAGGCTGACCTCAAACTCATGGCAATCCTCCTACCCCCGCCTCCCTAATAGTGGAATTGCAAGCATGAACCACTGTGCCTGGCTGGACCTGGGTCATTTTTTAAAAATACTTTGTAATTTTATTTTACATGCATTGGTATTTTGCCTGCATGTTTATCCTGTGTGAGGGCATCAGATCCTAGAGTTATAGACAAGTGAGTTGTGAGCTGCCATAGGGGGGCCAGGATTTGAACCCAGGTCTTCTGGAAGAGCAGACAGTACTTTTAACCACTGAGCCATTGCTCCAGCGCCAGACATAAGACATTTAATTAACAAGCCTCACTGAGAGGGTTCCAGACGTTTACCTAGGAAGAGAGCTTCCTGTCAAATGTGGGGAAAGAAATGAAGCCTGTTAGCCCCACATGTGCTGTGATGTTGCAGCAAAGGAAGAACCCAGAACTGTTGGCCATGACGGTGGGAGATGGACCTTGGGGAGGGGGAGAACATCACAGGCAGGCATCTACAGGGCTAAAGCTTGGAGGAGCAAGAGGCTGGGCTCAGAGGAGCTGGGTGGATTCCCTAGGCTGAGTGCAGTGGAGGTCAGTTAGGCCCACTGGCCTCAGGTCTAATAGGATCATGACCTTTGAGCTTTGGGAAGGAAGCTTTTGAAAGTCTACAGGACACCTGATCCAGATAAATTCATCGAGTAAAGTCACTCGGTGTATAACATGGAGAGCATGTGGTGGTGGGTAGACAGAGAGTGTCTATAGGAGCCTGATACTGCCATGGACAGGAGTCTGACATGGAAGGGTTAACTCAGAGAGAGGCTTTGACTACTGCCTGTGTCTGGCATCACTGAGGCAAGGCAGGGAGGTTTTCCCTTCCCAGCCCTCTCACACCTCTGATCTCTTCACGTTTAAAGACTGGGCCCTCATTTGTTAAACTAAGACATCCAGAGATCCAGTGACTTTCCTGGTATAAAAATGCCAGGTGTGGTGGCTTGGATATGGTTGGCCCAGGGGAAGTGGCACTGTTAGGAGGTGTGGTCTTGTTGGAGTAGACCTGGCCTTGTCAGCTCTGTGGAGTTGGGCTTTGAGGGCCTGCCCATTGTATACTTGATGATAATGGACTGAACCTCTGAAACCATAAGCCAGCCCCAGTGAAATGTTTGCCTTTGTAAGAGTTGCCTTGGCCATGGTGTCTCTTCACAGACATGGAAACCCTAACAGCCACCATGTCAGCCAGGTGCAGCAGCCCATACACATGATACTTGGGAAACAGAGGCAGGAAGATGGCTGGTTTTAAACCAGCTTGGACTGAGTAACACTCCCTGCCTCAAAACAATATAGATAAAGCAAACAAGGAAGGCAGTAAAATGATTCAGTGGCTAAAGGCTTCTGCCATCAACCTGATGACCTAAGAGCTGTTCCCTGACCCACATACTGTGTATACTGTGATGTGTACCCGCCCCCTCATAAATAAATAAAATCAAATTGTTAAAAAAAAAAAAAGAAAATAGAAGCCAATGGCTGGGGTTGTGGCTCATTTGGTAGAATACTTGTCTAGCAGCCCCAAGCCCTGGGTTCAGTCACTAGCACTCCAAAAGCAAACAAAGGTAAGGGAACAGAGAGATGGCTCATCAGTTAAGAGCATTTGCTGCTCTTCTAGACGGCCCAAGCTTGGTTCCCAGCACCCATAATCACTGGCTTACAATCATCCAGGGGGTCAGATGCCATTGTCCTTCCTCTGTTGGCACTAGACCTGCATGTGGTATCACAGACATCCCTGTTTGCAAGTCACTCATACCTACCAAACAAAATTTTCCCCACCGCCCCTTCTTTAAATTTTTTGTAAATTTTGAAATAAATACAAATAAATTGTAAAAAGAACAACAACAAATGAGAAACAAACAAAAAAACAAAACCCACAAGGTCATCATCCACTAGATGGAGTTGGAGGCCAACTTGGTTACATGAGACCCTAATGGGGAGGAGAAGAGGGGAGGGGAGAGGAGAAGAGACCATAAGACATTATAGACTAATTAGTGATGGGCTCTTTAGTACTTAACGTAAAAAATATGTATGTGTGTGCATGTGTGTGTGTGCGCGTGCGTGCGTGTGCGTGTGTCTGTGCGTGCATCCGGCACTGTGCACGTAGAGGTCACAGGGTGCGTGCATTGCAGGAGTCAGTTCTCCTTCCACCGTGTGGATCGTGGGGCTCAATCTCAGGTCCTCAGGGGACGTCACCTGCTGAGTCATGCCACTGGCCCTTGAGTGTGTTTTTGGTCCATTTGTTTTGTAGTACTAGGAATCAAACCCAAGGCTTTGCACATAGGAGGCCAGGGTTAAACCACTGAACAACAACAGCCCCAGATCTTGGGTTGTTTGTAACAGGTCTCACATAGCCCAGGCTGGCCCTTGCACTCCCTGTGTAACACAAGGTCTCTTTGAATCCCTTTCCCTTCTATCTCTTGCCTCTCAGTGCTATAAAAACAAACAGGTACCACTACTTTACCTTTGTTTTTAATAGAATTTCTTGTTTGTTTTGAGACAAAGTTTCACTGTGCAACTCTGGCTGGCCTGAAACTTACTATATAGACTGGGCCTAGAACTCATAGAGATCCACCCGCCTCTGCGTCCTGAGTTCTGAGACCGTTCAGCGGCAAGTTCACATAATTATATGATCTATGTATTTTTTTTTTTTTTTTTTTTTTTTTTTTTTTTTTTTCAGAGCTGGGGACCCGAACCCAGGGCCTTGGGCTTGGTAGGCAAGCGCTCTACCACTGAGCTAAATCCCCAACCCCTATGTATTTATTTTTTTGAGGCAGACTCTTGCTATATAACCCCAGCTGGCCACTACTCTGTGTAGCCCAGATGGCCTCAAACTTTCCATCCCCTTGGCTCTGCCTCCCAAGTGCAGAGTTACAAACGTGCACAGCCACACTTGGCTCTAAGATCATATATTTAGGTTTTGATAGTAGCTGTGTTTAATAGCCAATTTTGAAACTTCTAAAAAGCTAACTATCAGCTCAAGGACACCAGTGCTGGGAGGTCTGTGCAGAAGGAGGGTTGCCACCTCCTGGATGTTAAAGGAAGCTTTGGGTTGATGTTCGGAAACTAACCTGTTCTTTTTCTCCCTGTTCAGGTGCTATTTTGGTGCCTTAATGAAGAATCAGATTTTGAAGTGGCCTTCAGCTTGGGAGCCAATGGCGTCATGACTGATTACCCCACAGCCCTGAGACACTACCTGGACAAGCAGGAACAAAGAGACTCAGCCTCCTCAGCCTGAGGCCCTGTCCTGTCTTTCTCTTAAGGAAAAATAAATAAATATTTTCTTGTCAGTAACATAGTTCACAGAGCAAGGGGATGGAGGGCCAATCCTGAAGGCTATAAGGATGGCACATTATGGGCTGGGGGTGTAACTCAGTGGTAGAATGCTTGCAAACCATGAACGCAGCTCTGGGTTAATACATACTGCAAGTGCACATAGCATCTTAGTGGGGATCAAGAAAGCCTGGCGGAAGCTGGGCCTACAGATGAACATCTTTAACCTCAGCCCTTGAAAGGCAGAGGCAGGTGGGTTTCTGTGAGTTATATTCCAGGGCTACAAAGTGAGACCCTGTTCACCGACACCCCTCCAGAAAAAAAGCCTGGGGCCTAAGTAGGCTGGCCCTCTTGTTCCACTGCATTCCAGACCCAGTAGAGTGGCACCACACCCTGTGCCAGCTTGGCCTCCACTCTGAAGCATGCTAACCCAAGTGCTCTGGCCCTGGTCTCTAGAGATCCGGAGATGAGTGGTTTTCCTGAAACCATTAAGAGACCCAGGCATACAAGGGACTTGACTTTCCTCACATTACTGATATTGGTCACCTTATGCACTGAACTGCAGCATGCAGGCATGGGTGAGTTCACAGGCTCCCCCAGGTACCTGCTGTCCACTTCCTGATCTCCAACATTGGGACCTAATTCATTTAATGAATATTCCCAGTGCAGTACTTTTCAAGCCAGCTGAGTACTGGGACTCAACAGTGAGCACAGGTCTAGGTATACCAGACATACGTTTAAACGGACATTTTCATTGGGGTCAGTCAGAACTACAGAAACCTGGAGGCCAGGCATACCAAAGAATGCCTGAAGCAGGTGATGCTCATAGAGCTTTCTAAAGCTTTGGTTCCTGGGAGTCTAAAAGCAAAAGGACACCTTTAGCTTTTCCCTGTTCCACGTGCTTGGGAAAAGTGTGAATTTCAACTTTAACTCTTACCATCTGGATAATCTCTGGAGGGGATCTCTTCTCCAAACCTCAGAACCTGGTCAAATGGAGAAACTACAGGATGGTGAGGATGGTCGGTGAATAAACGGAGGCAATTACGACTATTTCTCAGGGGTTTGCATACAGACAACACCCTCCTACTAACCCCATGCTAGGTTAGGATCCTTGTCTCTTCGAGCATCAGAGAGAGCAGAGCACCAGAGGTGCAATCAGGCCCGGGTTAGCCTCTGGGTTAGGCTGCGAGTTGCAGCCGCATTTCCGGGCGAGCTGGCTAGCGGGAGCCGGGAGCAGGGGGAAGGGCAGCTCAGCCTGCGCTGGCCGCCGTATGACGCGCCCCCTCATTTGCATGCGGTACTCCGATTGGCCACGACGGCCGCCGGGACAGGAGGCCGGCCCCCTCCCCCTCCCGCCGCAGCCGCGGCAGCAGCTGGTCTCGGTGTAAACAAGTCGAGGCGGCTGCGAACCGGGCCGGGGGGGACGGCGCCCATCAGGAGCGCCCCCCACTCCCAGGCCAGGCCACCCCGCGGACCGGGCCCTCCACGCGCCCAGGCGAGGTGAGGCCTGGATCGACGTCTCTGCGCGTCGCCCCGCGCCCCCGCCCCGCAAGCGAGGACTGCCCCTTCCCCCGCGCACGCCCCCATCCCCAGGTCCCAGGTGAGCCCCGGGGTCTCAGGTAAGGCTTGGCGATGCAGGTAAGATTTCCCTCAGCGGAGATGAGGCTCATCGCCTGCAGGTAAAAACCCCTCCTCTCCCTAGGGGACCCTCTTCCTTTGGGGAGGCCTTCAGCCTCCCAGGTGAGAGACCCTTTCCCGAAGCGAACTCCATGCACCCCACATTTGCCCTATCACTAGTCCAAATAGGATCCCAAGGACCAGTCGGTTTCTTATCTCCCCGCCACCAAGCTCCCTCAAAACTGGAAAACTGGCATCCCATCCACTCTGAAGCCCCTTCTTCCCGTTTCAGATGCCAGCTCAGCAGGGGTGAGGCCAGAAGCAGGTGGGTGACTCACCTAGAGCTCCTCCTAGCCTCAGTTTACCCGCTGATGCAACCTGAGGCCTCCTCAGTGAGTCAAAGCTGAGATGATTCTGGTCCCTGGTGAGACTGCTGGCTCTAGGGAAAGGAGAGAGCAGCCAAGTGTGACAGAGTCCCCATAGTTCTGGGCTTGTCTACATGTGTGTGGCCTTGGTCCTGACAGTCCACTTCTCCTTCCTGGCAGGCACTGGGCTCCCTCTGCTCCCCGTGGGCCGCTCCCCGCGTGGGGCCACTGCCCTTGGCCCCCGCCATGGTGCGGATTTCAAAGCCCAAGACGTTTCAGGCCTACTTGGATGATTGTCACCGGAGGTACAGCTGTGCCCACTGCCGTGCTCACCTGGCCAACCACGACGACCTCATCTCCAAGGTAAGGGGGCCACATTTTAGTCTAGAATGGTAATGGGCTGCCTGGCAACTCCCCACCAATAGCCCTAACCCCCTCCTCTCGTCTCCCCACTACCCTCCAGTCCTTCCAGGGCAGTCAGGGGCGTGCCTACCTCTTCAACTCTGTGTGAGTATCCATCTCCTTCCTTTCTTTTCCTGACCTCTGTTGTGACCTGTGACCCCTGACATCATGTCGATATTCCCAGAGTCCCCCTCGTTTCAGACAGGAAGCCATGATCAGGCTCCTCTTAGAGGCTAAGACCAGACACTGAACATGCTAGCTAGAGGAGGGGCTCTGGGCTGCTGAGACCCTCCCTGGGACTACCCTTTGTCCCCACAGGGTGAATGTGGGTTGTGGGCCAGCAGAAGAGCGGGTGCTGCTGACAGGTCTTCATGCTGTCGCTGACATCCACTGCGAGAACTGCAAGACCACTCTGGGCTGGAAATATGTGAGTTTGAGCTCTGACCCTAGGCTGGCCTTTGACCTAACCTCATCCCTTCTTCCTTGAAAGCATACGCCTTTGCCAATGGCCCAGCACAAACTGTATCCCCCCACCCCCACCCCCCAGTGACCAGTGTCCGTCCATTGCATTCTGCAGGGCTTTGAGACTGTTCCTCTTCCCTTAAAGGATTAGCACCCCTATCCTAGATGATTAGTCACAAGTAAAATCACCATTTATCAAATGCATATCTGCTGTGCACGTTGGCACAGCACGTAGCCTCTCCATCATTGCAACTAGTCTGGTGGCAGAATCTATTACAGAAGACAAGGAGGTCTGAAGATGCTAGGACATCTGCCCAAGATCACACAACTAAGACTCTGTAGCAGTGTGGAAATTAGGTCTGCAGGTCTTTGCACAGCTCTTGTAGTTTCTGATGCTGCTCAGCTTCTGATTTCACAACCTCCTCTCATCTCCTCACCTGGCATGGGAGCATCAAGCTACCTCCTGGCACAGAAGATCACTATGAGGATCAGATTACCTGTAGCAAAGTTATTCCCTATACATTTGGGGAGTGTGTAGGGAATTGGCCACTTGGTGTGTCTCTGGGAGTTGGATACCCCAGGGAGAAACAGCCCTAACCTGACTTTACCTCTGACCCTACCACAGATTTGCTGTGTGTCTCTGGACAGGTGGCTTGGCCCCTCTGAAACTTCTAAAATATAGCCTAGACCAGGTTCTAAACTCAGATATCAGCAGAGTGTGGAGCTGCGCGCCTTTAATCTCAGCACTGAGGAGGCAGAGGCAGGTGATCTCTGAGTTCTAGGCCAGCCTAGTGAGCTCCGGGACACCCAGTGCTGTGCAGACCCTGTCTCAAAATAACAACAAATTCTTTCAAATGTCTAGAAGGCCAAGCAGATACTGTGGATTTATAAATGGGCGTAGATTTAGGGTAGAGAAAGCAGGGTGGGGGCAAAACGGAGTGAGTCTGTGTACCATTTAGTTGTACGTTTTAATGTATTTTTTTTTAATGTGGTGCTTATAGTAAATCCATGCCCTCCTACATGCTAAACTTCCACAGCCCCTAAAGTTGTCTCTATTAAGCTTTCTGCTGTCTAAACAAAACTACCTATAGGTTGAAATGGCCCTTAGTTTTGTAATCCCTGGACTATGAAATCTTCTAGGTACTTCCATATGCTCCCCATTGGAGCTGCCATCAAATTTCAGAAATACCCATGGTCCAAAGTTCTCTCTTTTCCCGTACTGAGCTTCCCTGGGCCACAGTTTTTTCATACATAAAACAAGACCAATTATCTGCATTGCCAAACCCCATTGCCTCATGGTAGAAGTCTGGTCTGTGACTGGCAGCCCTCTCTCTCCTTTCAGGAGCAAGCCTTTGAGAGCAGCCAGAAATACAAGGAGGGGAAGTACATCATTGAACTCAACCACATGATCAAAGACAACGGCTGGGACTGACCTAGCTCCTGACGCATGTGGCTTCAGCCTGGCCTGGCCGCCAGGGGGAGCCACTGGTTTCGCTCCTCCTGAAGGGAGCTCTGGACCCTCAGGGCCCCCACAGGGGAAGGATCCAGCTCCTGTACATATATTTTATTGCATGCACTGTGACCTTGGGGGGAGACAAGGAGGGGGATTGTAACCCCCGGCACCTCCCTGCGATCTGGCTGGCTTGGATCTCATTTTTTTTAACCCCTTCCTGTCTTGCCTGTCCCATAGATATGGCCTGTGTGCTGCTCTCATGGCCCCGGTGCACCATCTTTCTGTGAATCCCTCCCTCTGGATCCCTCTTACCTGCAGCGTGTCTGTTCTCGTTCTGTAGCGTTTGTAAATAATAAAACAATGGAATGGAGACAGCCCCTGGTTCACATGGAATACAGAAAAGGGACCTGGAATCCAAGTTCCTTCCCTGTTGATTGGTTCCATTCAGAGCCTCAGCATGGGGAATAGAGTAGGAACAGTAGACCAAACTGGTCTAGCCCCTGATGTCTTGCCTGTGATTGTCTTGGTGTTAATGCCTAGGGGGGCAAGCTTCAGGGAAGACCACCTCTGGCTTTGCCGCCCGGGTCTGAACTACAATTCCCAGGGACCCCAACACAGCTTGTCTGTGGCTTTTTGCGTGCGACTGGCGCAGTGCCTACTGGGAAATGTAGTTGAAGTGGTCTCGGCGTGAGACTTTGCGTCTTTCCCGAGATACCATCGACTTGTAGCTCTGCACGCCCCTCAACTTTTGAGACTTGGTGGAGGCTTTCCAAGACTATAAACTAGGGAGGACTCTAGGCTTTAGTTCTCTGCTGCGGTCTCTTGAAGATGTCTAGTGTCTGGCGTATTAGCTCAGACACCATCACTGCACTTGTCCTCACGTTCACTTCACAAGGCTAGTACTCCAAGTGAAGAAAAGGGAGGGGTCACCTTCCAGAAAGTCTGGGGCTTTAGGGTCTTACCCGAGATCCCAGGTTCGGTGCCAGGATCCAGAAACCACCCCTGCCCCCTAGCCGGTCTGCCCCCACCGTGGGAACGGAGACCAGCTGGCCGGAAGCGCCAAACTGCGTCCCTGTCCTAGCCCTAGGGATCAATCAGGCCGAGGAGTTAATTATGTAATGAGGGGGTAGGGGGTCGGGACTAGTGAAGCCGCGAGGGAGAGGGGAGGGTACCTAGGTATCCGGCCTCCTCTTGGACCCCTTCGAGGCCCCAGGGGTCTCCATTCCAACCCACCTCCAGGGCCCCAAGGAGGGGAGGGGCTGTGATCTCTGGTTTGGAAAGGGCTGTGCTGTGAGCTATAAAAAGGGGGCATCTTAGACCCCGGGTTCTAGCAACGGGACACAAGGCCAGAAGAAACTACAACATGTACCATCCACGAGAGTTGTACCCCTCTCTGGGGACTGGCTACCGTCTGGGACACCCCCAGCCTGGGGCAGACTCTACCTTCCCACCTGCCCTGACAGAGGGCTACCGCTACCCTGGTGAGCGGTTGGATTGGCTCTGGGTAAGGGGCAGGAAACTGGGAATTTGTGGCCCTCCCCTGGATCCTCATTCTTCCCACATCTCCAGATTTGGATACTTCTAAACTGGATTGCTTCCTCTCTGGGATTGAGGCAGCTCCCCACACTCTGGCTGCACCCCCTCCTTTGCCCCTTCTCCCATCTGCTCTGGGCCCTGAGACAGCACCGCCACCCCCAGAGGCCCTTCACTCGCTTCCTGGGGTCAGCCTGAGCTTGGAGAACCAGGAACTGTGGAAGGAATTCAGCGCTGTGGGAACAGAGATGATCATCACCAAGGCTGGCAGGTGAGGGATGGCCAAGTCAGCTTCTAGAAAAGATAGAATTCCTGGGCACAGAGCTAGGCGTAGGGGCCTCTCTAGGGCTAGTACAACCCAGACTGCAGAATGTAACTATGGCCCGACACTGTGACCTGGAATGAATGAACAGGAGTTACACTGTTTCAAGTTTCAAGGATCAGTCTGGGGAGTTTGTGACTGGGTTAGGAGCAGTTCTATTGAGGGTCAGAGAGGTCAGTCTGGCTGGGTTGTAGGTTGGCATGTGGCCTAACTCAGAGACAGACAGCCTGTGAGAAGGGTCAAGGACCAGTCAGTGACCAGGGTAGGAAGAATCTGTCCAGAATCAGGGTCAGTATGTGGCTAAGTCCCAGCTCACCCTCAAGGAAGGTGTGAGCTCTGACACTCTAGGATAATCCTGTCCCCAGGGCCAGCACCTATTAGTCTGAAGAAAGTTAGTCTTTGAAGCCACAGGGGTCAGTGCTGAACCAAGGTGGGGAGCAAGGGGCTCCTAAGGCTTCAGGAAGAAAATAGTCACCATTGTCTCTGCAAATAGAGTTACAGGGGACAGGGGTCAGGAGCCTGGACAGGAAATGCTCTGAGACAGGATTTTACCATGTTGTAACTAGAATGGAGAGTAAAGGAGCAACTGAGGAGGAGATTAACCCACTGTGGTCTGTCAGATCCCCTAACCGGCCTGTTCCTTTTACCCATCTTAAAGTGGAATACGCCTTCCAGCTCTTAAGACTCTGTGCTTGAGAACCTAATTACACCTCTCCAGACTTACTGTGCCAAAGTTGAGGTGCCTCTTGGTAGTTCCTTTGCTGGTGCTGGGCTCACCCCTGGTAGCCGGTAGCTCCAGGCCGCTCCTCCCTCCCCTTTCCTTCTGCAGGCGTATGTTCCCTGCTTGCCGAGTATCAGTCACAGGCCTGGACCCGGAGGCCCGGTACTTGTTCCTTCTGGATGTGGTTCCAGTGGATGGGGCCCGATACCGCTGGCAGGGCCAGCACTGGGAGCCCAGTGGCAAGGCTGAGCCCCGCCTACCCGACCGTGTCTACATTCACCCTGATTCTCCTGCCACTGGTGCCCACTGGATGCGGCAGCCCGTATCCTTCCACCGTGTTAAGCTCACCAACAGCACGCTGGACCCCCATGGCCACGTGAGGCCCAGGCTGGGACTCCTTGATAGGGTTTTCGGGGTGGTACTGGGGGGGAAGATGAAGGCTGGAAGTCACCTCACTTCTTCCCTTCCAGCTGATCTTGCATTCCATGCACAAGTACCAGCCTCGAATCCACCTGGTGAGAGCCACCCAACTCTGCAGCCAACACTGGGGGGGTGTGGCCTCCTTCCGATTTCCTGAGACCACATTCATCTCAGTGACAGCCTACCAGAACCCTAGGGTGAGTGACCTTGCTTGAGGGAGGGGCAGTGCCTGTAGTTCAGGCTACAGGGCCTTTGACCTGGATGTGTGTTCTCAGATCACACAGCTGAAGATCGCAGCCAATCCCTTTGCCAAAGGTTTCCGAGAAAATGGCAGAAACTGTAAGAGGTGGGCATCATTCATTCAGTGAATGTTTACTAATTACTGTGTGCCAGGGTTACCAGGAACATGATGGTAAGTGAAAACACACATCCACTGGATTCAACAAATATTTAAGCTTGCTCAGCTCTCACACAATTGATAGATTAGCAGCAGAGCAGACAAAAACAGGAGAGACCTATAAAGTTCTGATGAACAATAAGGCATGGAAAAGGTGGGAAGACCTGGAGGGGAACAGTGGAGAAAAGGCTCCCGAGGACAATTGACAAATACCTTTAGGAAGGGGAGGGGAAGCTGGGTGTCTGGCAAAACACAAGTGCAAAGGCCCTGAGGTAGAAGTGTTCTACAGTGAGGCTGAAGAATGAAGAGGCAAGTCGAAGGGAAGGGAAGCCAGACACTGCTTACCATGGAAAAACTTGGGCTTCTGTTCTGGGCACAACCCCTGAGAGTTGACCTAGCCCTGGGAGAGCTTCTAGTCTATCCAAAAAGACAGTGACTGGTTCACTAGCTCAAATATAGAGAGAACTACGACATGCCATGAGGAAGGTGTGTGATGCCTCGAAGGTCAGGGAGGCCTTCTTGAAAGAAGTATAGGTTGTCAGGAGCAGAAATGCTGCGGGGCAGCTGTGAAATTGGGCAGATATTGGACCTTGCTGCTGGGAAGGTGTTTTCTCAGATTCTAAATACCCAAGGAGGAAAGAAAGCACTGAAGAGAAACCTCAGCTCTGCTGCTCATAAGTAGTTTCTCTGGTCTTCAGTTCCTTATCTGTAAAATGGGTATAATGTATATAGCACCTGCCCACAGGGTGCCTGAGGGTGAAATGGCTGGCACCTGGTAAGTACTATCAGTGCCATCATCATTACGTCATCATCATCACCATCATCATTCCCCAGGGAGCGGGATGCCCGTGTGAAGAGGAAACTCCGGGGCCCAGAGCCAGTGGCCACAGAGGCCTGTGGGAGTGGGGGTGAGTGCTGTCCTGGTGGCATGGGGCCAAACCTGAGACAAGGAGCCTCCCCTAGCCAACCTGTGCTTTTTGTCTCTTCAGATACACCAGGGGGTCCCTGTGACTCCACCCTGGGTGGGGACATTCGTGATTCAGATCCAGAGCCGGCTCCTACCCCCCAGGAAGCTGCTTCTGCCTCAGCTCCTCCATGTGGGGGCCCCAGTGCTGAGGCCTACCTCCTGCACCCTGCAGCTTTTCACGGAGCCCCCAGTCATCTACCAGCCAGGTAAGGTGGACAAGGGCAGAGGGCTGAGTGCTCCGGGACAGGGGTGGCCCTCTTCTATTCTTATACCTCTCTCCTGACTTTAGGACCCCCAGCTTCCCTGAGGCTCCAGACCCTGGGCGCCCAGCCCCCTACTCAGCTGCATTCCTGGAGCTACAGCCTGGACCAGGGAGCTCTGCTTATCAAACGGCCCCATCTGTAACACCCTTTGCCCCTCACTTTATTCAAGGGGCCCCCTTCCCTCTACCATACCCAGGACCTGGAGGATATCTGGACATGGGATCCAAGCAAATGTACTGAGCCATGGTGTAGTAAGCCAAGCCAAGGCCTATGCCAGCTTCCCTTGATCCTCCAGCTCCCTTCCCCCTGCCTGGTAGCATCCGCATTGAAGTGGTACCCCTCCCCCCCACCAAATGGCTGGCTTGGGCCTCTCTTCTACCCTTTAGTTCACACCTTGATTTCACTCCACCCCCTCTGGCTTCAAAGCTCAGGCAAGGCGGCTGAGTCCAGCTGGGGCCAGCTTCCCCTCAGCTCTCACCTCAGTGCAAATGGAGGGAGATCTGCCTGGCCAAATGGGGCCCCAGCCCAGTACCCCCACCTCCTGGGGGCCTCATCACTAGTGTAAGCCACGCCAATTTGTTCTCAGGATCAGAGTATTTTTGTTAATAAAACTCCAAAGACATTAGTGCTCAGGAAACTTGAGCTAATGGTGTTGGCCCTGGGTGGGGCTGGAGGAGCCACAGCTTTAAGGTCCAGGTGCTTCTTGGCCTTGTCCCCCTTCAAAATGGGTAAGTTTCCTCACAATGGTTGCTGCTTTAAGAATCAAGGCCGTCCAGGAACCCAGATTTTACCCAGCACTAAGGAAGCCTTTGGGAAAGATTAGTGAATGGAGCCAGAAGGCTCTGGGATCAGTGGACAAACAGAGAAGTCTCTATGTCCACCCCAATCAAACCTGACAGAAACCCTAAGACTATTTTTCTTCTTTTATTAGAATTTTTTTCTTTTTTTCTCAAAATGTTTTATCTAAAACAAAAAACAAAAAAAAAAAAAAAAGGAAAAAAAGAAAACAAAATGACTGGAAACTTCATGGATCAAGTGGGAGGAAGGAGAGGAAGCCAGGAGCTAAGGCTCCAACCTCTCCAGAGCAAGTCCGCACCCTGGGGGCAAGCAAAGCCAGGCAGCCCCTCATACCCAGCCTCCGACTGGGCAGAGGGCAGTCACAGTGGTCCAAGGGCCAGAGGGGCTGGGGCCAAGGAGTCACAGGAAATAGTCGGCCACTGGCTTTTTGGAGGGGATGCCACGTGTCTCTTGGGGTGCAGCCTCGAAGATGATGAAATCTTTCTGGAGGTGCTCATCCAGTTCTAAGATGGCTGCCACATTCCCACAGCTGGATTTAAGAAAAAGCACAGTTAGCAACTGGTTTGTCCAGATACCTACCCTCACCCTGGATCCTGGCCCTGCCAGCTTACCGGTAGCAGTAATTAGGCGCTGACCACACAGTAAGCACCGTCTCATTGAAGTGCCACTTGTAACCTTCCATCACCAATTGGTGGGCACGGCAGATCATATCAATGTCGTTGGCTGCATTGAACTGGGCGACCACATCACTGCCAAACAGGTAGCCTGCCCCACGGGGGCTCACTCCCCAGCCTGTTGTGTCTGAGACAAAACAAGGACAGTGTGTAGTAGTAGCCAGTCTGGTTGTCTACTATACCAAAGGAGTAAAAGCCTGGGCAGCTTTCCTCATCAAGCAGAGGCTTGTTCCAGGGGATCCTGGGAGACAGGATAGCAAATGCTGGAACAGAGAGCTCTAAGGGGAAAATGCCCACAGTACCACTATGATGAAGGTCTTTCCTGGCAGTAAGGTCATTTCTGCCACATGGGGCAGTCTGGAATAACACTGATGGGATTAGAGGGCATGCTTGGGACTGGTACTCAGAAAGCCTGGCTTTAAATCTCTGTTCTGCTCCAACTAGAGGGGAACAATACACCACACACAGGAGCCCTCAGGGGCCATCATTCTAGGGGACCAAGCTCACCTTCAACAAAGCTACTGCCAAGGTCTATGACCTTTCCCACCCTGGGAGTCAATGATTTCATCTTGAACAGACCCTCTGAGCTTTCCATGAAAACTCAGAAGCCAACCTACAGCGGCCTCAGCACACCACGATCCATGGTTTCTGCCTCTTATGGAGCACCCAGTCAGGCAGATGGAAGGCAAAAGCCAGGGACCAACCTTGCCTTCCTCTCCCCAAACTACCCTGGCCTGCCTCTTCCTTTACACACTTGCTTAGATCCAGTCTCCACAAGCTAAAGGTAAAGCCACTTGGGTACTGCCCTCACCTTCAGGGTCAGACCACAGGAGGTCACACATGGGTCCATCATGGGGTACCTCTTGCTTTCGGTCAATTGTCCGGATCTGGTCCAAGGTCTGGATAGAAGGGGAAAGACCTCCATGCACACAGAAGATCTACAAGGGAAAGTATTGTCAGATAAAGGGAGGTGGAAGCCCAGAGACCCACCACTGCCCCACCCCTGAGGAGATCCACAGCCAACCTACCTTGCCATCAATGATGGCAGACAGGCTGAGGTAGTCAAAGATCTCAGTACAGTAGCGCCATACAGTCACTGAACCATATTTCCGTAAGCACTCATCATAGAACCCATAGACTTGGGTAATCTGGCGACTCTCATGATTGCCCCGGATCAAAGTGATTCGGTCAGGATATCGAACCTAGGGGGAGCATCAAGCCAAGGCTGGTTCTAGTCTGTTTCCCACTTAATCCCTCCCAAGTGTCCACTCATCTACCAGCCTCATTCAGCCCTCACCAGGATCTGTGTGGCCCAGACTCCTGCAGTCTCTTACATAAATCGTGACATCCCTGCCTCACAGGCTCTTGGGGACTTTTTCTAGAGATGCATTAAAAGACTAATGATTCCTCTCATCTGCCGGACTCAGACTCCATCCTTAGCACCCCATCCCCACCCCACTGTGGCCCCTCACCAATGAATTCTCCCAGTTTACTCGGTTTCTGCTGCTTCCTGAACACACAGCCTGTCTACTTCCCAGAACTCACATCACCAGCCTCGTCCTCAAGGGCTCAGGAGACGGCCCCACTCATGACAGCAGTCTGACCAGCCCCGCTAAGCACACAGTCCACAGCCACAGCAAAGTTCCAAGGAGGTGACAGGAAAGGTGATGAGGGCAGCAAGTAGTGGCCAAGGCTCAGGTTCCAGGGGCCAAGGGTCCTCACCTTAAGAGCCAGCAGGAGGAGGAAGGTTTCAACACTGTAGAAACCACGGTCCACAAAGTCTCCCATGAAGAGGTAGTTGGTCTCAGGGACATCGCCACCTACCTGGGAGGAGGGATATGGCTCTGCTTGGCCCCAAACTATCTCCTCCCACTGCAAGGCCAAAGAGCTGAGCCCCTTCAGTCACCCAAAGCCCATGCAGCCTAAGGCCTCTCAATGATTATATCTTCTAGTCACCCCTAGTTTACAGCCCCAGTGTTCCCTAACTCACTCTGAACAGCTCCTTGAGGTCATAGAACTGTCCGTGGATGTCACCGCATACCTAGAAAAGACAAACGTGGGTTGTCAGAATAGACAAAGGCACAAACCCTTTGTTCCCAGAAACCATCCTTCAAAACACCTGTTACTTTCCATGCCAGCCAAGGTTCTATCACTCCATCTCAGGACCAAGTGAGGACCCTCCAGCCCCAGATGAGCCCATTCTGGTGTCATCCATCCATCACCCTCCCCTACTCCAGCGCAGAAGACGTGTTCCCTGGGAGACTCACAGCTTCAGAAGCCTGGCTTCATCTCTGTTTGCCCACGTGCCCAGAAGAGTTATAGCACACGCTCATTGAGCCACAGACTAAATTCTTCTGCCGTGGACATGAGCATCCTACAACATCTTTTCTTGTAGTCATGAGGCTAACCCAGGGTCTCATACACAATGGGAAAGCATCCCACCACTAAGCTGCAGGTTCTGCCTACCATCTAATTCCTCCTTTGAGGCTCACCTGAAGCCTGAGGAGTAGCAGAGACCTGGGGGGTGGGGGTGGGGGGTTACTAGCCTCTCATCAACTTAGGACACAGAATACTCACTGTGACTGGCGAGTCCACCCTCTGCACGTTGCTCTCTTCTACCAAGATCTCTCTGGAGACAGGAGAAGACCAGGGTCACCACAGCCAGGCCAGCCCAGCCCAATTCCTGACCTTTTTTGGAGGGAGGGAGGACATGAGGTAGTCCTTGAACCTCCATGGGACAGAAGGAAGTATGCAGTGTCCCCATGATTTTGGTCAAAAAGCACTAACCTCTACCCCTCAATGCCTCAATGCCTCAACGCCTCAACATCTGTTCATGGCTCCTTGCTGCCAACTGAACAGAGTCCAAGTTCTCAACCCCCTTCCCAAGTAAGTCCTTCCAAGCAGGCTTGGACATTTTCAGTAGAGACTCTCCCTGTGGCTCCTTCTCAAGAATACAGCACATATTCTTGAAAGGGAGGTCCCTGTCCCTCAGAACACTGAGCTCTGACCTCACTCCCTTCTCCCACACTATCCACAGTAAGGACGAGGCCTAAGGCATGATGGTCCCAGATGTACCTTCAAAGGGTTGTGCTGGTCCTTCCTTGTCAGCATTACATTTTATTTGTTTTGGAGACAGAGCCTCATTATGTATCTTTGTCTAGCCTGGATATGTAACCCAGGCTAGTCTCAAGCTCAGGAAATTTGCCTGTCTGTCTGTCTGTCTCATGTGTACTGGGATTAAAGGATGCAGCACTGTAACCAGCATCTACAACATAAGGAATGGGCTCTGGTACAGCTTTTCTTTTTGCTACTTTGTGGGTTCTTCAAACAGTATCTTCTCTGACTGAGCTCAGCACTGTCTTTTCTTTTCTTTTTTTTTTTTTTTTTTTCTCGGAGCTGGGGACCGAACCCAGGGCATTGCGCTCCCTAGGCAAGGGCTTTACCGCTGAGCTAAATTCCCAACACCAGCACTGTCTTTTCTAACCCTACTCCTATGATGATTTCCCCCAAAGACCTCCTTCAAGAATAGTGTCAAGATCAAGCTGGAAACTTGCTGAACCTGAGAATCCAATTTCCAGAGGAGCAATACCAGCCTCAAATCAATACCAGGAACACACACACCTGGAATGTCAGCACTTGGTATGTAAGGCAGAAAGATCAAGGTTATGCTTGGCTATATAGCAAGTTCAAGGCCAGCCTAAGATATGAGCATCCTGTCTAAGAAAATAAACACAACCTCAACCAGTCAGGCACGATGGCATGGTGGCAGAGACAAAAGATTCCATGCTCCAGATCAGCCTAAGAGACAGTAAGATCCTGTCTCCAAAACAAAGACCTCAAACCAAACAGGGCTAGGGATGCAGCTCAGCAAGAGAAAGTAAACTAGGACACCAGCTGTCACGGCCTCAATGGGTAGCCTACATCAAGACACTGGTATCTAGAAGTCATGGCTTCCTACTCTGTAAAAAGAAAGAATCATTTGAGAGACAGAGACAGATGGATCTCTGAGTTCAAAGCCAGCTGGGGCTACACGGGCAGACAGACAGACAGGCACACACACATAACTCTCCGAGCCTCACAGGACTAGTGGGCAAGAGTGAGGACCAGGCTACTGTCTATTAAGAGGGTGGAAGCCACACTGAAACAGTTTCCAGAGGAGCTGGAACACAAGCCTCAACTGTTGCCTACATATTTACTCCTACCCTGCTTGACTACTCCTCACGGTGTTCTGTCAGCTGGTCAAGAATATATCTTTCGGGCTGGAGAGATGGCTTAGTGGTTAAGAGCACTGACTGCTCTTCCAGAGGTCCTGAGTTCAAATCCCAGCAACCACATGGTGGCTCACAACCATCTGTAATGGGATTCAATGCCCTCTTCTGGTGTGTCTGAGGACAGTGTACTCACATACATAAAATAATAAATAAATAAATCTTTAAAAAAAAAAATATCTTTAAAGGTCTACCCTAAGAAGCACCTTGGTCACCCAGTGGTGGTAGCACATGTCTTTAATCCCAACACTTGGGAGGCAGAGGCAAGTGGGTCTCTTGAGTTCAAGGCCAGCCTGGTCTACAAAGTGAGTTCTAGGACAAGGCAAGGTTACAAAGAGAAACCCTGTCTCAGAAAAAACAAAAACGAAAAACGCCCCCCTCCCAAGCTTCAATCTTTGAATACACCGTTATTGTCCTTTCCAGCATAAAAACACCATCTCATAACTTATAGTACCCAAACACCATGCTAAGTTCACTTCCAGCTCAGATTCACTGAATGGTCACAACCATTTTACTGAACACAACTTGTTCCACTTTGTTGAGTCCTAGACATTTCAAAATCACCACCTAGAGTGTCAGCGCTCAGATTCAAACCCACAGTCACTGCACCCCCAAACTGGGATTCTGATTTACAACTTCCTCTGCTTCCCAGAAAACGCTGCCTCTCTCCATATCCTCATCAGTTTCTTGGCTTCACTTTCTGAGCCAGAGTCTCATGTGGTGGCCCTGACCTAGCTGAGGATAACCCTAAACTCCTCATTCTCTCTTTGCCTCCCAAGTGCTTAGGATTGATTACTAGTGTGTTGAGGCTGTGATCTGTATTTTTTTTTTAATCTTACTTTTTTAAAAAGGCCTCAACTCAGTAAACCAAGCTAGTCTAAGACTCATTATGTGCTATTCTAGCTTATTTATTGTTTTCCTTGGGATCTTAACTGAACACAAAATTGGCTCGACTTCATCTTCCAGAATCATAACTAAAAGGATCTGTAGTCAGAGAACTGGCTTCAGATTTCATTCCTTCCTTGCTGGTACTTTTGAACAATTGAACAATTGGAGTCCTTGTTTGTTAAACTGGACACGAAACTACTTTCTCTTTTAAGGATTGATGAGATTGAGAGACTTTCGCAAATCACGTTTTGTTTTCTTGCCTTGAACGAGCTCCTCATTCTTCAAGACATGTCCCAAAACTCAGCTCTTCCAAGAAACTTTCTCTTTCGCCCCAGCAGAGCAAGCCGTTTTCCCTGAGTTTCCTAGAACTTCCTGCCACTCGCTCTTACTCCACTAGAAACACACATACAGCCGACCCCATGGTTCCTGGTGGGAAGTGGCTCTTGGGACATCTCTCCGGGAACGCTTCCGGGATATGACAAACCCTAAGTTCTCAGCTGAGTTCGCCCAGACGAAACCCCTGGGCCACGGGTTGGCCTCCCTCCTGCGGGCTCACCTGGCTTTAGCGCACAGGGCCTTGACTTCGCTCTCTTTGATAAGTTCGCAGCGCCGCAGCTGCTCGATCTGCCGGTCCAGGTCGCTGATTTCCGCCATGGCCCACCCCCCGGCGCGGGTCAGAGTCGGGGCTGCCGCCCCCTCCGGACCGCACAGGGGTCTCCTGGGAAAAGCGAAGGCGAGCCCGCCAATCAGAGGGTCCGTGCGGGAGGGGGGACTCGATTCTGGGACCGCCCCCCCCTCCCCTCACGGCGGTCCAGGACCCTCCGCGTCCCGCTGCCCTGGCCGCACCCCGCCAACTCCCGTCGAACCCCGCGGGCCCGCGCTAAGGACGGTGGCCTAGAGGGGCCTCGGACAATTACCGCCGCTGAGACTCCAGCTGAGTCTCTCCGACTCCCCACTTCCCTCCGCTTTGGGCCTCCGCCACCGCCGCTTCTACTTCCGGCCTCGCTGCGGAAGCAAAGGGAAACCTGTTCTCGCGCGCGCCGGAAGTGACATATACAAGTCACGCCTCTTTCGAGGCATCGGGAAGGAGAAACGAGGGAGCCGGAAGTGGGCGGGCAAAGTGAGCTGAAGGCTAGTATAGCAGTACTTCAGTTATATACACGAGGTCATGTGAGCTCCGGTAGGCTTCTCGCCTCACGTTACAGTTTTCCCTTGGCTGCTTTCTATCTTGCTTCTATTACAGATCTAACGGATAAAACTGCCTTGTTCATCATTGCTTCTCCGGTGTTTAGAGTAAGGCCAAGCATTGCAGATAGGCGTAAATAGTTGTTCAATGAATGGGCCTATTCTAGTCCACATTTCTTGCCACAGTCCCAGAGAAACCTTGCCATGGAGGAACTCCGAACCTGAGCCAGACATGGTAGCATACCTATATGTAATCCCAGAATTTAGGAGGCTAAGGCTGGATCGTGGATTCTAGGCTGTCAAAGCTACAGAGCAAACGAGCAAACAGAAAAAAAAACAAAACAAAACAAAACAAAACAAAAACTCAGCAAGATTATATGTCTGATAAAAGAACTTGCCACCAAGCCCGACTGACCTGATTTGGATCCCCAGGACCCATATGGTGATGAGAGAAAACACAGAGGTTTAAATTTAATTGGGGGAAAGTGCCCACTCTCTGGACACCAAGCTTGTTTGACTCCCTTAATTCCAAAATAGTTGACATTTTTTTCTTGGCAGGGTTTCACTGTAGCTCAGAATAGCCCAGATTTCACAGCGAATCTCAGCCCAGATGTTAAGCAACCACACCCAGCATTACTTCCTATTCCCTGAACATATTCCTTGAAGGTGGCAATGAATGGGTTCAAAGGCTAGCTTGCTCACGTCAACCAAGGTTCAAACATGAATCCAGGAAAAGTGGTTTTCAAGTCTGGCTTTCACGTTTCATTTACTGTTGCTGAAACTCAAAACATAAGACCCTGATGCTCTCCAAATTCACAGTACATGTACTCCTCTTCCTTCTCTTTGCCTTTTGCTGTAGGCAGAGTAGGTTATTAATCTCTCTTCTGCTCACCATATTCCTCAATATTCTATTGTCCCTCTCAATTTTGAACAGTTTTATGTGCTTTAAGATCGTCTTTTAAGGGGTGGGAGAGATGGCTCAGTGGTTAACACTGGTTGCTCTTCTAGCCGACCACCCAGGTTCAATTCCCATCACCCACATGGCAGCTCACAATTTTAACTACTGGTCAGGAGATACAACACCCTCACATATTCATAGTTAAAATAACAATGTACATAAAATAAATTTTTGAAAAGATTGTCTCATAGAAGCTAGAGAGTAATTAGAACATGTTCATGCCAGTACTTGGGAAGCAGAGGAAGGTGGATCTCGAGAGTTCAAGGCCAGTGTGGCCTACAGAATTCTAGACAGCAAGGCTAACTAGGGACTTAATTTTTCCTTGCAGTGCTGGGAGGGAACCAGAGCCTTATATAGTGCTCAGCCACTGAGCTGTCTCCAGCCTGTGCTTAACTTTATTGGCAATACATGGAAATATTCCGAGAGTGGAGACTAGCTATGATACTCATAGTAGTTAATTCTATGCAGAAAATCACTCAAAACTGAAGTGTATAATAGATGTTTGGGAAGGAGAAGACCAAACGAGTCCGTGTTTATACCTGTATCTCCAGCACTAGAGTCCGTGTTTATGCCTCTATCTCCAGCACTAGAGGGTGTGGTGGAGCTGAAGTCCATTTAGGTACTTGCTGTTCTTCCGAAGAACCCACAGGGTAGCTCCCAATGAGGCAAGGACTATGCACCGAGTCCCCAGCCCTCATTTCTTAGGGTTTCTTATCTTAAGCGAGCATTTAATACCCTCCCCTTTTGTCCTCCAAAGGCATCAGATACACTGTATACAAACATACATTTAGGCAGAAAAATTTTAAAGGCACAATTACACTCAACATAAGGTGGCAGGAATACAAACAGCCCAGTTTGGTGTAGTGTCCTATTCTAGAGTCAAGGAACATCGGCAGCCCTGAAGCTCCATTCTCAACCCAGAACCCAGAGTTCTGCACTTGAGCTGTGAGCACACATATGTCCATGCAGAAGATTCTAGATTTCCTAAAAGGCTCCATATTCCCAAGAAAGCATGAAAGTTAATTGTATTTCCTGTTACCATGGGGAAACAGTTGTGTAATGTTAAAGCAATATTAAATGTTATTTCCACAAAGAAAGCTTCACCCTTGGCAAGGTAAGAAACCTTAGGGTTAGGAATTCGAGGGCTGGGAACTATAACTCAGCGGCAGAGTCCTTGCCTAGTATTCATGAAGCCCTTGGTTGGATCCTAGCATGGCTTAAATTGGGCATGGTATCCTATGCCCCTAATTCCAGCACTCAGGAAGTAGAGACAGAGTATTAGGTGTTCAAAGTTACCTTCAATTAGAAGTGGTCAGGGGGTTGGGGATTTAGCTTAGTGGTAGAGCGCTTGCCTAGGAAGTGCAGGGCCCTGGGTTCGGTCACCAGCCCCGAAAAAAAAAAAAAGAAAAAAAAAAAAAAAAAAAAAGTGGTCAGAAGAACATCTCAAAATACCCTACCCTTCTCAAAGCTCTGGTCAAAAAAAAAAAAAATATCCTGACCAATAAAATATTACTCCATCCTTTTACTGACCAGGAAGAGGAACCCAAAGTGAGGCTCTTTCCTCAGGCCCTCCCTTATACCCTACAAGACATGAACAACAGACGCCCCCTTAAATAGCTGTTTATTGGCAGTGGGCTGGAAGGGATGGCAGATTTAGCATTCACAGACAACACTGCACACACGAGGGCAGCAAGAGTGATGGGAAAGAGCCTGAAGGCCCCTCTTCAATAGCAAGTGGGTAGGCAGGGGCCTGGAGTGTTGATGGAGCAGCCTTAGATCAGATCAGCTCGGGTTAGTAGGCATGGTTAGAGATGAAGAGAGATTCACTGGCTGCGGCTCCAGACTGGCCACTTGGAGTGTACTTTCCTTGACAAGCGAGGCTGTTGGCCTGAAAAGGAAGAAGAGTCAGAGGAATTCTCTCGAGTGACCCCCACCTGCCCAGGCACCTGTTCACACTTCCATGCCCGCCTTACCAGGGCTCGCTTGATGTACTCCTCCTGGGCTGCCTTCAGGTTCTCCTTCTTCCCACCCCAGGCCTTTAGAGCAGAGGCCTGCAGGGCTCGGCCATAGGAGAAAGTCAAGGCCCATGGCTTCAGCAGGGGACACTTGTTGATAGCATTGAGGTTGATGGATGCCTCTTCCTCACTCTGCCCTCCCGACAGGAAAGTGACCCCTGGAGAGCAAGGGCAGAAGGAAAGGGCGTTTTCATTAGAGATGCAGAGCAGGGAGGAGCCTAGAGAAGTTATCGTGGACAAAGTCAAAGGTGATGGCACATCCACTTCACCGGGCCAAGATGAGGGGGTGGGCCTCACCAGGGACAGCAGGGGGCACTGTGCGACGAAGTGCTGTGACAGTTGCCATGGCAATCTCCTCATTGGAAAATTTCTGGGTGCAAGCATGGCCAGGGGTGACCATGTTGGGCTTCAGCAGTGTGCCTTCCAGATAGACATGGTGGTCACTCAGAGCCTTGTAGACAGCTGCCAGTACCTGGAACACAGCAGGATAAGGTGGAAAACAGGGATTACCTCAGTGGGGCCCAGTCTACCACATTACCCTGACCAAGTAAGTAAACAGGCAACCTACCTTCTCAGTTACATACTGGCAGCGCTTCAAGTCATGGTCCCCATCAGGGAGAATTTCAGGCTCCACAATGGGTACAATGCCATTCTGTGGGAGGGATAGGGTAGTGAGGCCTCATGACCAGGAACCTCACCTACAGCACTACACACCATCAGCCATGAACTTATCTTGATGATGATAGGGAATCAGGCTTCAAAGGCCTCAGCAGATTACAGGGGACAAGCAAGTCTATTAGATTTGCCTGTACACCTCTGCTTTGCAGTGTGGCCTCCACTTAAGAGCCTGACACATAGTGAGTATTGAGAACAGCTGCTCTGGGGGAGGTAGATCCTGGCAGATGGACAGAAAGCTAGCCCACACTAGCTACTGTGTTAGGAGGTGGCCCAGTCCCACCTGCTGGCAGATGCTGGCGTAACGGGCCAGAACATTGGCATTTTCCATGATGGCGAGGGACGAGGGAGTATGTTCCCCAATCTTTAGCACACAGCGCCACTTGGCAAAGTCGGCTCCATCCTTCTTATACTGGGCACAGCGCTCAGACAGCCCGTCCAGCCCTGAAGAGAGAAATATTATGATCAGACAGGCTCGCTCTAGAACCCTGGTAGGCTGGTGGAGCAGGGAAGGAGGCAGATCATGATCACCTTGAGTAGTGGTCTCGCCATTGGTTCCAGCCAGGGGCACTACACCCTTATCTACCTGCCAGGGAGGAGAATAGCAGTCAGCTCTATGGCCATTTTTACCTCACCCAGCCCCAACTTCATCCCTCACTACAGCCTCTCATGGCCTGCAACTATTTTTACGAGGAAAGATATGTGTATTATGTGAGAGGAATGTTAACTGGACTAGAGGGACCTGGTGCTACCCCTCACTGAGAAAACCATTTTACTTCTTGACTTTTTAAGTTTTTCATCCATAGATGTGGAATCACATTCTTAGAATCACAGGGGGACCATTAAGTTGGTAACAGAGCACTTGCCTAACATGCACAAGGATCTGAATTCTACCCCAAACACTGACCAAAAACTTACACAGAGTAAATGCATACCTAAGTCAACCACGCCTAAGTCTGTCTCTAGGCCTGCTAACCCAATAGTCACCCCTCCCAACCTGTTAATCCCTCTCCAGATCCAGCTCTCACCTCATACCCGAGAGCCCCACCTTACCTTAATGCCTACAACACCACCCTTGGACTTGATAACTTGGGGGAAGGGACGGCCATCATCTGCCTTCTGGTACAGTGTCTCATGGAAAAGGATCACCCCTCCAATGCAGGGATTCACACGGTCATCGGCAGTCAGCAGCAGTTGGCGGTAGAAGCGCCTGTTCTCCTCGGTGTTCTCGGTGCCAATGGACTGCAGGCGCTTGGCAATGCTTCCTGAAGGGAGGGTCATGTGGGAAGATAAGGGGATCAGCCTGTTACCCCCAGCCTTGGGCCCTCCTCCCCCTTTCTTCTGCCTGTACCGCACCAGTGGACTCGTCTGCAGCCAGGATGCCCTTGCCCGGAGCTACAATTCGGTGAGCGATGTCAGCCAGCTCCTTCTTCTGCTCCGGGGTCAGTGCTGGGTATGGGTGGGGCATGGTGCCGGTGGCAGCGCTTTCCTGGTGAGGGAGACAGACAGGGACAAGTGTTCAGTTGGGCCATCCTATGCTCTCCCCGGTAACAAAGCTCCTTCCCGGGAGGCCAGGGCAATAGCCCCCACCTCCCCTGCCCCACTCCCTGAGGGTCCTGGGATACTTCCTGTCCCAGAGCTCTCCCCTACACCCGACTTCCCTATACTAGACCTGCCTCTTCCTGTACCTTTCCTAACTCTGTCTGTTGCTGGGTGTTGCCCAGCTCAGAGTGGGGTTGCTCACTGGCACCTGGGGGAAAGGAAAAAGCCAGAGCCAGGGACAGGCGGGTCATGTTGAAGCTGGACCCATCTGGCCTGCGCGTTGCCATGGGTCACCTTGCCTAGAAACAAAATTGAACCGGGAATATTTTAGAATTTAAGGATTGAGAATAGGGCAGAAAGCCCAATACCCTCATCTGAGAGAGCCCAAGAAAGAAATGATCTGTGCTTAAAGCCACATAGCAACCCAAAGGCAAGAGCTAAGAGAGAACCCAGATTTCCCGACTGAGGTGGGGCGCCCCTTCTAAGCCACCCGGGGCCGGCCCAGGCTTCAAGGACACCCCAAGGTCAGGCTTCTCTCTTCTCGATGGTTGGGGGGAAAGAGCTCGAGGAAAAGAAATTAGGAAAAACACAGGCCATTAGAAACACAGAAAAGGGGCTATGGAGCCCAGGTAGAAGGAAACCTTTGCCTCCAGACTGTTAGAAGGGGAGGGGAAGGATGTAAGAGGCACGTGCTGTTCATACCGCTACAGCGGTTCCAGGCTCAGAATCAAGGTCACAGATAAGAAAAGATACTCAAGTGTTAACGGGCCACAGGGTGAGGCAGCTGAGGAGTTTAGCCTTTTCCCCAGGATCTCCCCCGGAAGGAAACCAAATTCGTCCACCCCATCGCGGAAACCCTGTGAATGTGTTAAGAGCCGACTCTCCCCTCCCCAGCCCCCATCGCTTCTTGAGATCTCTACAACAGGCAATGGGACCCTGATGCTTTGCATAGCGGGAAGTTTTTGCAAAAATAAAGAGGGGTCTGTTTTTCCACCTCATCTT
Organism: Rattus rattus; assembly: GCF_011064425.1. Classification (NCBI taxonomy): domain Eukaryota; kingdom Metazoa; phylum Chordata; class Mammalia; order Rodentia; family Muridae; genus Rattus; species Rattus rattus. The sequence goes on along the minus strand of NC_046155.1, from coordinate 75,098,468 downwards.
GCTTCCTCCTCCGGCATGACTCAGCGCGCTGGGCTGCTGCGTGGCGCAGCGAACCGCCGAGGCGCAGGCCGGAGAATCCGGGCTGGGGGCAAGTGTGGGGGTAGAGAAGGGAGAAGTGAGGGACCGTGGGGAAGACAGCTCCGCACTGCCCGCCACCGGCCCAAGATCCTAACCCCATAGACCCTTCCCCGAGCACGTGTGAAAGGGCGCTCACCTGGCACAGGACGGGGTGGGTCTGTCGGGTACGGCGGTGGGTAGGCGAAAGGACTAAGGAGGGAACGCGGCTAGGGTCACCAGAACCTCGTTCTGCGGCGCGTTCCAAGAGAACGCAGCCTATTCAGCTGGGGTGGGGGGGACGGGAGGCGGGGCCCCGGACATTTAAAGGCGCCGCCCCGCCCTCTGCAGGTTTTTCCCTTGCAGGGACGTGAGCCGTCCAATTGCAAGCGGGCACTGTGCGCGGCACCGCCCCAAGATGCTACGATAGGAGGCGGCGCTGGGGAGGAGACAAGCGGCTAGAACTAGATCCCTCCTCCGCCCCACTAGGACGTGACTCGAGCCACATCCCTTAGGTCACCAGGCCCTAGCCCCCCTCCCCCAGTCCCTGTCTGGCGCGCGCGCGAGCATCGTGACTCAGCCGGAATGTGGATTGGCGAGGAGTTTGGGGGGGCCGGCGGGAGGGGTTCAGAGTGAAATGATGGCTGGCCTCTCCTCCTAGACCCCTAGCTTCCGGCCTGTGCAGTTGCAGCCTGACGTCACTACAAAGAACGCAGAAGTTCCGAGCTTGCCTGCCTCGGCGCTTGGCTAAAGGGCAGGGCGCGTTCGATCCCTTCCTAGCCAGAGCACGCATAGGGAACGGGAGAGGGCGGCGCAGCTGGCAAGGTACGCAGGCAAATCCTCCCCGGACTAGTGTGCGGACCACATCGCAACCGAGTGGCGTAGTCTGGCCTGGCCTGGCCTTGCCTAGCAGATTGGCGGGAGTCACCACCCGCGAGCTAAACACACCCTGTTTGAGGAAATGACCGACAGCCAGACCGGTCTTTCCCGAACCTGATTTCCTTCTCCAAAAAAAAAAAAAAAAAAAAAAAAAAAAAGAAAATCTGTCTCGGAGCTCTATCACCCTGTTACTTTTAGAGCATCCAGTTCCCCAGGCCCGAATCCGCAACCCCCATTCCCATCCTCCAATCCAGCTAGCGGCCCACCTGTGGTGCAGTGAAAGAAGCCGCAGAGCCTGGTCAGCAGCGAGTGAGCCCCGCGGCCCAGGGCTGGGTTATAAGGCAGCTCCTACTCTCCACCCCTCCCCTACGCACCCCCACACCAGTGTCCCCGGACTTCTCCATAACCTCTGCCCTTTCCCCACCACGAATCCCGCGGCAAGGACCTATATTTAGTGAAACCTGAGGCCCCTGACATTCATCCCTGCCTGGGGGGGGGGGGGTAAGAAGAGGAAGCTTAGGTTTGCTTGGAGAGGAGGAGGTGCCAATGTTCACTCACCGGTCTTTAGAAGAAACTCTTCCTTAGAAATACAGTGACCTTCGTCAAGAAATCAATCTCGGGTCTGGGATCTGTAAGGCAAAACAAGAAGGGAAAACATCTAGATGCTGCCTCCCACTGACTCCGCTGGGTCCCTCCTCCCTTGACTCATGTCTGCCGGTGGTTGTACTTTTTTTTTTTTTAAAGGAGAGCAGATGCAGACAGGATACTCACCTCTTAAAATAACCAGGAGTCTATAGGAAAGGTGTGGCTGGCCATCCCTTTATCCTGACAGTCCAGGTTGGCAGAGCCCTCCCACACTGTTGCCTGGGTGAGCAATGTCCTGCATCCTCACCCCCAATAGTTTATCCCGGGAGGGAGGAGAGGAGAGGCTGGGGCACTGGCCAGAACACCAGACCCTTTTCAGCTGTCCAAGGGCTCTCAGGATCCTGCCTTTCAGGGAACCAAGCCCTCCACTCAAGGTTCCCAGGTAGTTAGGCTGGGCCTGCCATCCATAGCTCCAGTGCCCTAGTAGTGGTGTCCTAAGGGTCATTATAGAGGAGCTCCTGGAGGCTGTCCACCCTCCAGAGATCAACACCCCGAGTTCCATCTTTCATCTGAGCTTGATCTCAAAACAGAGGCAGTTGAGGCTCTGGCAGTCTGGGAGCTGGCAGGCACAGGCACAGTCACACAATGGGCAGCATCGAGGGCATCGAGGGGCCCAACCCTAAGGAAAAAGAGAGGGGGGGGGATAAGCAGAGGGGCTGAGAAGGACCCACCAGCTCAGGGACAGAGAAACAAAGCACTGGAAATGAAGCAGTCCTCTGTGTTGAACACCAGCAGTGGTGTAGTACTCTATCACTGTGTTCCGAGATGCAAGCTCTAGGTCTCAGGGGAGACCTACAGGTGAGCACAGTGGACCAGTCAAAAACTGGCTTTAAGTCTGGCTAGAATTTGGATGTCAGTGTCTGGCTCAAAGGGAAGAAAAAGAATGATTTATATATATGGTATACCCTACTCTCAGAGCCCCTTGCAACTTGGAGTAAGTTAGGACCGGAAACATGTCAACATGTTTTGATCCTCATGAAGATAATTTCTGGGTTTTAGATTTCTTTGCTGGCATGAAACCAATCTATAAGATCTCTTTAGCCTTCCTTGTGAGACAGGCTCTCTCTCTACAGCTCAGGATAGTCTGGAACCATGAAACCCAGGCTGGTCTTAAAATCATGCCAATCCTCTTGCTTCAACCTACCAAGAACTGGGGTTTCTCTTGTCCTGTTTTGAGACAGGGTTTCACTGTGTGGCCTAGTTGTCATGGAGTTCACTCACTTCTACTGCTGAAGCAGGCAGATTTCTGTCAGTTTGGACCAGACTGATTGACATAGTGACTTCCAGGATAGCCAGGGCTACACAGAGCAGTGGTTCTCAACCTTCCCAATGCTACCACCTTTAATATAGTTCCTCATGTTGTGGTGACCCCCAACCAAAAAAAAAAAATGTTATTGCTACTTCATACCTGTAATTTTGCTACTGTTACGATTTGTAAATATCTGTTTTGTTTTTTTTTTTTTTTTTTTTTTGGAGCTGGGGACCGAACCCAGGGCCTTGCGCTTCCTAGGCAAGCGCTCTACCACTGAGCTAAATCCCCAACCCCTAAATATCTGTTTTTTGATAATCTTAGGTCAGCCCTGTAAAAATTGATACCCACTCCCCCCATGACCCTCAAAGGGTCATGACCAACAGGTTGAGAACCACTGACATAAAGGGACCCCATCTAAGCCAGGTGTCCTGACTTGAATTTATTTTAGTGCCAGCACCCCAAGCCCAAGCAACAGAAGACCTTGTCCTTAAAGAACAAAACAAACAAGCAAAAAACCTACAGATAGCTGAAGGGATGGCTCAGCAGTTAAGAGGAATGGCTGCTCTTCCAGAGGACCTGAATTCAGTTCCCAGCACTTATATCATGGCTCACAACCATCCTGACCCCAGATCCCAGGTTCCTGGGGATATGACACTTTCTTCTGACTTCCTCAGGCCCACACATGTCGTACAACCATGCAAAACATTCATATAGATAAAATAAATCTTTAAGGAGGGAGGAGGTTTCCCTCAGTGATGAGCTTGGGATGTCATGAAGACAAGGCAAGCACTCTGCTACTAAGCTACCCTGAACTGGGGTCACACTCGTGGGATGGGGGTGGAGGCTCATCACAAAATAACGAAATAGAAACTCATAGTGATTTGCCCAGAAGAATATGGCCAGCCAGAGGAACTGGTTTGGACTAGAGTTGCTTTCCCCAGGCCTTGGATTCTCCTGTGCCTGCTCTCCTAAGGCCAGGAATGTCAGCTCCATTCTAAGGCTTCAAAGGCAAGGACAGTTGATCTCATGTGTGAGGACTCATGCTTAGCAGATGCCTGAGACACAGATAAGTGCTGAACGGATGAATTAACGAGCTAAGCATATCACTTTACTCTCTTTAGGCAAAGGCAGAAGACAGCCTCTTCTGTCTTGTGGACATAATGTCCTGAGATATAGGGACATTCACCCCTATAACCCCCGGCTCCTCTAGCCTGAGACAGAAATGATCTGCAACTACCCCAGGCATGGATGGGAGGTAGGCCAAGACCCTGGAGTGGACACACCCAGGATGGCTCGGTGTCAGAGACTGGCTTCCTTGAGGCCACGAGAAAAGCTAGTGACAGCCACAGTTGCACAGTTCAATCAGAGACTAGGGCCAAGCCAGGAATAGGGAAATGACCTTTCCAACAGCTGAGATTTCGGGGTACGGTGTCAGATAGCCAGTGAGATCAGCTGTCAGCAAGGGGAGGAGACCAGTCAGGGAACGGGGTCTAACCTGGGCTGAGTTACTGCCAACAGGGGGAAGGCTGTAGGTGTAATGGTAGAAGGGAGGAAGAAATGTTTTTCTTGTGTGTGATAAAGAGTGGTTTGGGGGCATCTCTGGAGATCAAGTCTGGTCTGTGGGTTTCTAGAAGACCACACCATCATTCTGTGTACAGAGTCACTAGCCAGAACACTTTACAGCCCTTACCTCAGAAAGGAGGGCATTAAAAGCATTTCTTGGCTCCGTTCACAGAAGGGTTTAGTCCAGCCATTAATAACTGGCTAATGGATTTCTTGACTCTCACAAGCAAGGTTTCTGGAAGAACTCCACTGTTTAAGTACATTAAACAAGGACTCTGTAGCCGTTTAACCTTGTGTTTCTATAGGCTCTTGGGTGGGGTTTATCTTTGGCCTTGGGAGGACCAGACATTTTTACTGGCTAGTTAGTGCTTAAGCCCTAGAGTCAGAAATCCCTGTGTGTGAATTCTGCCTAAATCACGTTCTGAGCTTCGGTTTCCTCATCTCTGAAACAGACATAGGACTTACTTTCCAGTGTGTCTGTGGACTCCTTAGTCAGTGCTCAGTGATGGGAGCCACAGATCACCACAGTTCTGGTTTCCCGCTGCAGTCTGTTTTTCTCAACTCAGTATGTAGCCCTGACTGGCCTGGAGCTCACTATGTAAACCATGCTGCCCTTGAACTCACAGAGATCTATGTGCTTCTCCCTCCCAAGTGTTGGAATCAAAGGCATGAGCTACTATGCCCAGCTTTAGCAATAGTTCTTAATTCTAGTTACATCAGTATTACAAAGTACAAACTACAGTCTTAGCCCAGGCCGCCTGGCGAGAAGCCTTGGAGGCAGTGACATGCAAGGCTTCCTTCTGATCACCTAGCTGGATATCACCCCCTTTCCCAACTCCTATAATTGTCTACTTATTTATCTCTGTCCTTCACAATATAAATCCTAAGAGCAGAAGGAGAATGTCTAGGGTCAGCACACAGCCTCACACACTGGCTCCCTGTATACTTACTATACTCAGGAGGTAGGGAAGAAAGGAACCAATCCCATCCTCCTAACAATGCAGTTCGGCAAGCAGGTCTCTCCCGCAGAAAGGAAGAAAACCCTGGTTTGTGGACCAGTTGGCACATCTACCTGACCCCAGGCAAGTGAGTCACTCCAGCCTCTGTGGGCCTCAGTGGCTACACTAGCCAGACAGACAAGCTCTGTGACCTTTCTGTTGTCATTGTTACTATAAGGAACCCGGAGAACAGAGGCCCTTCAATGTACTTTAAGGAAAGACAGATCAAGGTCAGGACAAACTTGCCTATCCTTGGTCACTCTACATCTCTTCCTGGATCCAGTAGAAACTAGACAGGATCAGATGCACACGATTCTGAAGGCCTGGGCAATGGATGAGAGCCCGAATCTTGTTTCTCACAATCAACCTCCATCATCCTTTTCCCTAACAAGTTGGATCCCTGTCTTGTTACTCCATGTAGCCACATAGGAAAGGAGACAGGGGCTCAGCACCATAAATCATTCTGTAACTCCTTAAGATATAAGTTCTTACAACCAAAGGTCTCCTTTTTCCCTCACTTCAACCTGAAAGCCCACCTCCTGGCCAGTCTAGAGAACCAGAGGCAGATTACATGACAGAAGGCAGCTCCTTGTCCTCTCACTAGGAAGCTACAGCTGGCCTAGAACTTGCACTTGCCTCTGCCAAGAGGCTAGGATTAAAGCTATACAACACCAACCTGGCCCTACTTACATAAAAACTTTACAACACAGATTTAAATTTCTTTTAAATGTACCTTGCCTGTAAGGGTGTTCTGGCAGCCTGGACGCCAGAGCACTATTTGCATGACTGTAGAAGCCAGAAAAGGGCTTCAGATCCCCCTGGCCTGGAGTTACCAACAGTTCTGATTTAGACAATGGGTGCTGCTGGGGTTGGGGATTTAGCTCAGTGGTAGAGCGCTTGAGCGCTTGGGGCTCTGAGCGCTTGGGGCTCGGTTGCCAGCTCCGGAAAAAAAAGAAAAGAAAAGAAAAAAAAAAGAAAAGAAAATGGGTGCTGGGAATTAACCCGGTCCTCAGGAGGAGCAGCCAATGCCTTAACTACTGGGCCATCCCTCCAGTCCTCTGCTTTTTTTTTTTTTTCTTTTTTTTCCCCCCGGAGCTGAGGACCGAACCCAGGACCTTGCACTTGCTAGGCAAGCGCTCTACCACTGAGCTAAATCCCCAACCCCCTGCTTATTTTTGAGACAGGGAATCTAACCTAGACTAGCCCTGGACTTTCTATGTAGCCTCACTTTGAACCTATGATTTCTTTTTTAATTTTTAATGGCATGTGTATGAGTTTTTGCACTGTCTGTATGTTCATTATCCACATGTATGCCTACTGCCTGCAGACCAGAAGGCAGCCCCTATACGGCGTATTTATGTGGTGCTGGGAATCAACCCACTGCGTCCTGCATGCCAGGTAAACATTCTGCCAACTAAGCTACATTTCCAGCCCTTGTAGTTTATTTTGAAACTCAAAACATCCGTCAGGGATTTGTACCAAGTACAACCAATCTAAGTTATGAATTTGCTTCCTCTGTTCAGTCTGTTAACCCTCCCTGTTAAGGAAGGTCACCGCTCCAAGGACAGGAACTCTGCTGTCTAAATCTATGCACCCAAAATAATCACTGTCTAAGAAGGTAGTCAATCACATCAAACATTTTTAAACCCACAAATGTACAAATTGTTGTCTTCTGTGGCTCAGCTCCCTCCCCACCTCCACCCCTCGATTGATTCTGCTGCAGCTTAAACTGGGGAGCAATTTGTTAGCCAAGGCTTCACTGTGTGACACTGGCATTACACAGCAAAGCCACAACTATCCCTGACTAGAGGGGCAAAATAATACAATCTCCATGTCCAGACATGGATGTTGGCCAGTGTGCAATATGGTGAAGAAGCAGACTATGTGGTGGGGCCACCTTGGCCAGGGAGCTGGTAATGTGTGTAGAAACAGCAGAGCGTGAGTGTAACACACAGGACAACTTTACAGAGCTGATCTAAAACAACGGCACCTTCCTCACCTCTCTCTGCTCCTCCTCCTTTTCCTGGCTTCTTCTGATGATAGCCAAGTACTTTGCCCTGCTATATGATTATTTCAGAAACAATACTTTTTGTAATAAAAATGTAGGTTGCTATTGCAAAACCCACCTGTAATCCCAGTACCAAGGAGGCAGAGGCTGGAGGATCTCTGTGAGTTTGAGGCCAGTCTCATTTGCACAGAAAGTTCGAGGCCAGCCAGGGATACATAGTGAAACCCTGTCTCAAAAAAGCAAATAAAATCAAAATAAAACAACCAAACCAGCAAAACTCCATCTTGCTTAATAATTAGTATAACTTCATTTTTAAAAAATGAAATTACACTTTCTGCCATCGTGGTGCCTGTGGATGCCGGCTGGGAACAGGACCTCGAAACAGCAAATGTGTCAGGAAGGCTGTGGTCCAAGACCAGTTTTTCTAGCTAGAAGCAAGCTCACCAGAACCAATGAGAGCACATGGCTCTTCTTAAGGCTGAAGGTGGTTATGGCTGAGATGAAATTTAATTCTACTTGGGCAAGAGATGTGCTTGTGTGTATAAAGCAAAAACAACACAGTTGACTCCTGGGAGCAAAGTGACCAAAGCCAAAGCAATCTGGGGAAAGGTAATTCAGACCCCATGGGAGCAGCGGCAGGGGCCACGACAGCCAAAGTCCAACACCACTTTCTTGCAAGGCCATTGGACAGATTCCTCTTACAAACTCATTATTTGTTTCTTTGTTTCCTCAGATCCGGGTTTCTCTGGGTAATCCTGGGTTTCTCTGGGTAATCCCAGCTATCCTAGAAGTACCCTGTAGAGCAGGCTGGCCTAAAACTCCCGAGATCTGCCTGCCTCTGCTTCTCAAGTGCTAGGATCAAAGGCATGCACCACCACCACCACCACCACCACCACCACCACCACCACCACCACCACCACCACCACCACCACCTGACTTTCCTCTTACAGGCTTAAACTAGCCAAACAGGATAATAAAATAATAATAAAAGAAACAAAACTGAAAAATTAAAAAAATACTAAAAGTGAAAAAAATGAAAATCAAGCCAGGTATGTTTTGGTGCACACTGTATAATCTTAGCACTTGGGAGACAGAAGCAAGATCTGGAGTTCAAGGCCAGTCTGATATACAAGACCCTGTTGCAAAACAAAACTCTAAAAGTTAAGTAATGTTAGATTTAAACAAATCCTCAGCTCTCAGAGCTACTTCTAAAAGCAGGACGGTGAATGAACGCAATAGGGCTGTTCCCCCAAACTGAACACTCTAATGGCTGGAGGGTGTTTTGTTGGGATCAGAGCCAGGTCCTGCCCCACAGCCAGGCACTTTACTCACAGCCCTGTTTTAACTACCTCGTTCAGAAGTCCTGACTGGGAGGCTGGGTGCGGTGGCATGCACTTTTATTACCAGTACTCCAGAAATGGAGGATCTTTGTGAGTTCAAGGACGTAGCAAGCTCTAAGACAACCAGAGCTACGTAATGTCTCGAAGGGAAAAAGAAAAAAAAGAAAAGAAAAAAAAAGCCCTAATTATGTACCGCATTATGTACTAGGCTTGTGGGCTTGTCACGCAAATCATCTTTCCCGAGTCGTCACCCTATGTTTACTTTTCTTTCAAGTACCATTCATCACCAGAAACCATCTGATAGGTTGTGTTGCTTTTAGCTGTCGGCCTATGACTCAGTACCTGGAACAGTGCCTGGCCTAGGGTTACTGCTCAGTAATAACTGTGCTGAACAAGGAAAATGACGGCCCAGATCACACCTGGGTCTGAGGGAGCAATCTGGGTTAAGAATGGAACTCACAGCTTCACTGGGATGAGGGCAGCAGGCGTCCAGGTAGTGGCCCGGACTGGGCAGAGGGAAGTCACAAGCTTCTGCACAGCTCCAGCAACAGTCTTGTGTCTCTGAGGCACCTTGTTTCCTGCAAGGGGAGCTGCAGTCTGTGCAGCAGCCCTGGGCCTAGGAGATGACAAGACTCAGGATCTGGGCTAGACAGCAGGGAAGGGACAACTCTCCACTTTAATTTCTGGAGAGGAGCAAGACAAGGGTTAACTGGAGTCACCGAGGAGGACTCCCCTGCTCCCAACGAAAGGGCAGATGCTCTGACTAAATTGCAAGGTGTCCCAAGATAAAGGCTTGCAGGTGAGGGGGACACTAATGACCAGGTTCCTCCTCCCCTTCCCTCCCCTTTCTTCCACCCCAGGCTCCTCACCAGCAGACAGTGCCTAGTCAGCAGCACCAGGCCCAGCAGCACCAAATAGATGCCCACAGCGATGAAGACGATAGCAGGGGTGGGAAGCAGCAAGGTAGGGCTGCTGATGGAAGCTGGGGCTGGATTCCACGGGCCAGGGGAGGTCTGGAGAAGCACAGAGGAAGCTGTGAAAAGGTGGGATGCCAGGAGGGACCTAGAACTAGGTGAGTAGGCAATAGGGCAACACCCTGACACACCATCGCCACCCTTATTCACTATCAAGTATCCGCTGTCACTTTAGAGTCACCTGGGAAATATTGCTCTTTGGAGAATACTTCTCTACACAGATTTTTTTATCTGACTCCAGCCTAACAACCTTCCCATCCTTCAGCCCTCAGCCTTGGTCCCTCTTTCCAACTTGCTTCTTTCCACACCAGCTGCTCAGGCATCTCCACCCACGGCTCCCCAGACAACTGTTAATTTCATGGACAAAGGCTCTTCACCTCGGCCCCTGGCTACACTCTAACCCCACCTCTTATCCGGCCATCACAATGAAGTCCCAGAGGCCCCCTCCTCTGTCTCCCTGACTGCTAGTAAAAACTATCTTGCTAGGAATCCCAGAAACGTGCCACCTCAAGAGGGAAGTTCATGCCGGGTGGGCATTGTCTCACAGCTCTTGTCCTGAGTCAGAAGATTTTTTTTTATTGGGTACAAAGCCCCCTCCCCAATCCTAGCTCAGAGGCGGACGAGCACAGAGCACTGGACTCACGTCCATGGGGCTGGGCAACGCCAGTCTGTCCCGGAGCTGCAGAAGAGAGAAGATTCTGGGCTCAAAGATCGAGTACCCTTAGGCCGGGGTGCCCAATCTCTTTCTCTCGTTCTGTGTGGGAAACCTGAGGCCCACGGATGGCGGCTGGACGGGCGGGGGTCTGGGGAGCCAGCGCCTTCCCCTCCGGCCGGGCCACGCCCTCCACAGTCCCCAGGTTCCTTCTCCCTCGGGCCACGCGGCCACAGCACCTACAAACACCGGGCGGAGGGCAGTTTACAGATTCCGCGCCGCCTAGGGTCCGAACCGCCAAGGCGCCAGCACCGCCCAGAAGGTTGGCGCTGCTTCTTGCCGTTGCCTTGGCGACTGCAGCGTCGCGACTACGGCGGCCTCAAAGATCCAAACACTCCATTCCCGTCTCAATTCCCGCCTCACTCTACTGGCCCTGCCTTCTTCGACCATTTACCCTAGGTCATCGCCATCTCCCAGCTTTTCCTCCGGAACTAGATAGAAATAGCATATTTCTCACCACCGCTGGCCCAGGACAGATACTCATCGAATGCCAGATGTCGGAGGAGGCAGGTTGGGTCCACTCCCTCCTCTGCAGAGGACCAACTGCCTGCCTCAGACATACTGTTTTTAAACTTAACTTTCCAGAGAGGAACCAGAGAAAAATTAACTGGAGAGGAGGAAAACTCCCCTGCTCCCACGAAAAGGACAGATGCTCTAAATAGCAGTGGTGTCTCAAGTTAAAAGCTTGCAAGTGAGAGGACATGCTATGCACCAAGTTCCTCTTCCCCAAAGCCTATTCTTTCTTCCCTCGTTAATTGTATGAAAATGTCAATATTTTTGTAACCAGCCTCATTCCAACAGCTTTACTCTCCTCTACCACCCCCCCCCCTTGCATTATTTTCAAAGTGATTTCTGTTTGGGCTTGGTTTCCTGAGTTCAGTCATCTCAGGAGTGAGTTCCACCTTGCAGGCAGAATCAAAATTTAGTTCAGGTTCCCAGGTCCTGGAACCCAACTCCTCGCCTGCTTCTTCAGGTGTTTCGTGTTTGTCTGTTAGGCAATAGAGGATGTAAAGAAGGAACATGCTGTTATCCTGGTATCTAAACGAAGGCACACAAGTTATGAAGGTTATGACTTCATTGACTGTGCGGCTTGCCTTTGTTCCCTATCATTCCAAAATTCTGGATCAGAGTCCAGGAGGGGACCTGGCTACAAAAGCTGACTCAAGGACCCTAAAACCTGGTGACCCAGATAAGGCCCAGTCACCAACGATAACTTCCTTCCGTCTCTAAAGTGAGTTTCCTCAGCTTCCATTCTGAACCCAACAATTTCCTATCAACCGCATTATACCTCCCCCTCCTCCCCCTCCCCCTCCCCCTCCTCCTCTTCTTCTTTTGTTTGCTAAGACATTCTGTAACCTTGTTCTGTAACCCAGGCTGGCCTGAAACTCACACTCTAGTGGTTCGGCCTGGAACTCACCGTGAGTACTGGGATCACAGGCATGAGCAGCCAGGTCATGTTCACACCTGATCACACTCCTTTTCTATTTTGAACTACCCAACCCTGCTGACTACAGGATAAAACAACCTCAACAGACGGCTCAAGGCCATCCACTCTGAGCATCCTCTGGCTTCCCTCCAGAGCTCCAAGAATAAAGCAAATTTCTTTCCCTCCTACTGACGTTCTATGGGCGGCCAGGACGTACTCGCAAACATAAACGGATACAATTTTGTGCCTGATCAGTTCTTTCAGCGCCCCACATAAGACCTACTGAAGGGAGGCTGACTGCTCGCAGACTCTCGGCTCTACAGCCTCGGAGATGCTGAGCCCTTTACCTAGAACATCCTTCCCTTTCTCTCTTAAAGAGCTCCTTCCTCGCCCCTCAGGCCTGTGCTCAGCTTTGCCCTGTCAGACTCTGGCTGTGTACTTCAGACAGAAGTTGCTGAGTTGGGCTGTGCACTCCGCAGCCTCACCACAAGGTATGGACTGGGCTGCTTCTGAATTGTTCTCACAGCCCAAGCGCCAGCGGGTGGGGCCGCCCAGAAAACAATGCTCACTGATTCGATGAACCACTCAGACTCAAATCCGACTCTGCCTGCAAATGAAGTGCTATCTGGCACACTGTTCCCTTGGCTTCTTCCTATTGCTCAGCTTCCCTAAGTCACTCCTAACCTTTCTGGTTGTACGTGTGTGCTTGTGAAAACACGAGTGCAATGGAGACCTGGGACACGGTGTCACCATCACCCGCCTCCTGGGACACAGTGTCACCATCACCTGCCTCCTGGGACACAGTGTCACCATCACCTGCCTCCTGGGACACAGTGTCACTATCACCAGTCTCCTGGGACACAGTGTCACCATCACCCGTCTCCTGGGACACAGTGTCACCATCACCTGCCTCCTGGGACACAGTGTCACCATTACTCGCCTCCTTTCCCCCAGATGTACTTACTACAGCCAAGTCCCCTGAGTTCCTTTTTTGTTTGTTTGTTTATTGTTGTTTTCTCCCCCGGCCCCCAGAAACAGAGTCTCACTATGTTTCTCTAGCTGTCTTAGAATTTACTCTGTATACCAGGCTGGTCTCGAGATCTACCTGTCTCTGCCTCCCAAGTACTGAGACTAAAGTCACAGGTTGTCACCAACAGGCAAGAAAACTAGAGAAATTTTCAGGGTCTGTGTCTGAAGTGTCCAAAGCATTCCATCCTGCAAGGAAGTTCTTTAAACAGGAAGATAAACAACTTACAATAGCTTCAGGAAGTACCTGAATCTGACCAGATTCACTAGGCCCCTCCTTCCCAGGGTAAGCAATAAAAGCTGAGAGTCCCTGTCAGACCAAACAAGCTGTAAAAACAAACAAACAAACAAGCAAACAAACTCTCGAGACCCATAGTTTTAGACCAACCGAGTCATTTGGAAGGGACACTCTCCAACCGCTGAGCTGCGTGCAGTCTGTGCAATGTGCTCCAGGTTCCCGGCTTTTGTGAGCTGTCACCTATCCTGGGGTGGGCTTTGGTGATGCAGGTGTCTTTGTATCATTTATGCTCCTATAAGTAACCCCGCACCCATATTTCTGTAACCCCAATGAAACTGATTGGTTCACCAAGCTGGGCTTTGGTGGTACTTTGGTCTATCCTGGGCTCCCTCTCTGAGTAGACATGCATGTGTTTTCCAGGAAAAAAGTTGTGCCACACAACAGCCCCCGGGTCCTGAATCCCCTTTTAGCCTTCAATCAATTGACAGGGTCCCAGCCATTCCTTATGCCACCTCCAGCCTTCTCAGGGATGACTGAGCATGGAGAACGAGCGCTCAGCTTCTCCCTGGTGTAGCCTTCTTCATCTGAAGCGGTATCAGATTGCCTCCTTGAGATTCTTTTTTTTTTTTTTTTTTTGAGTCTCAAGGACCAGGATGAGGCCAGTTTCCATCTCTACTATAGGAAAGACTTCTAATGATACAAGCTTCAACCCAGCCTGTCTTCAGCCCCTTCCAACAGAGAGATGCGAGCCTTGGCAAGGGCCCCAGGCACACCCATGGTCTGCAGTGGCCAGATGCACTGCTGATGGTAGTCTGTTCCTGCCATTGGTTCCTCCAGTGTGTAGGAGGGCAGACACCGGGGAAGCCAATAAAGTGATGATATATGTACCTGGCTTCACCAAGGCCCCACTTCTACCTACATTAGACCATTGGTAGGAGGTAGGGAGACACTGACTTTACCATTGCTAATAGCTGCCACGAGTCCTTCTGCCTGAAGTTCAAAGCTGGGGATGTCAGAGGAGTGTTGAAGTGACCCAGAAAAGTGAAAAAAGGATGACACCATGTTCTGTTCCCCGTCATCATGACCTGGGTAAGAGATGGGATATATAGAGAGACCAGCAGGTGAAAGAAGCTTCGGCAGGCTTGGATGTGACCCTGAGAAGAGAGCCAAGCAAGTATCACTCTGATCTAATAATTTCAACCCTTCCATTGGCTATTAGATAGCACTGTCTTCTAGATACTAAGAAAAGGCTCCTGGGCTGGTGAGATGGCTCAGTAGGAATACAATGGATATCTGATGAACTGAATTCAACCCCAGAAATCTATGTGAAGATGGGAGGAAAGAACGGACTCCTCTGATCTCTACACCCGTGTGCTGTAGCACGGGTTCATTTACACACACACACAACACAGGCACACATGCACACACATACATACTGCACACATATACACCACCCACACATATACACTACACAACCACACAGAGAGAGAGAGAGAGAGAGAGAGAGAGAGAGAGAGAGAGAGAGGAGAGAGAGATTGATTTCTAATATGAAAATGAATGTCTAGGACCTTCATTCCCTAGGGGGAATGAAGACGCCACACTTACACTGGGCCAAGTTAGCTGGCTTTCATACCTGTGTTCCCAGCACATGGGGGGAAAAAACAGGAGGTCCCTTAGTTTGGGAATAGTCTGGGCTACACAGTAAAAGCCTGTCTCACATACTGGGGGCAGGGTAACTTAATGATAGAGTATTTTCAAAGCATTCACAAGTCCCTCTGGCTTTAATCCCAAGTCCCATAGAGAACAAGCAATCAGACACTGTTGGTGACTACCCAGTGAGCTCTCACACAGGAGCTGTGCTTTACGCCTACCTTTTTGAATCGGTCCCAGAAGCCCTCTGTAGAGTTGCTGCTGGAGTCTCTATTTGCACATAAGCATTCCAAAACTCAGGGGAGTTGAGACACACAGGTACTCCTGGCACGAGAGTAGAGAGTAGCAAAGCCAGGATTCAGACCCAGGCCATATGACAGAGGCTCAGAAAGGTTCTGAAACTTAGCCAAGATCACATAGACAAACTGTGAAAGAGCACATTAGCAAACCCACAGTTGTCAGTCTCCATCTCACTGACTGAGCACCTCAGCCCTCTCTGGTGCGAGGAGAAAGGGAAGGACCTTTCATGCTTGGAACTGTACTAAGTCAGGACAGGTAAAAACAAACAAACAAAAAACCCTAAATAATGAATACTCTGGCCCCAGGCCATAGTGTCAGGTGGGAAACAGACACCACGGGCTGCCCAGTGGTTACTTATTCACAGCCTCGGTGACACCACAGCGGCATACTCTCCGATCTGCCATCTGCCTAGGTCCTGAAGATGGGCCTGGGAGCCTTGGACAAGGAAACCCAAAGCAAAAGGAAATGGGAAACCCCAGGCCCAGAGGAACCTGCTGGCAAGGTCTACAAGGATAGTAGAGTCTTGTAGGGGTAAAAGAATTCCCCGGGGGGTTAGGGTGGGGGGGGAAAACGGGGTTCTGCAGTCACTTGAGGGAAGTCTCCGCCCACATTGTGTCTTCACAGGCTTTGCTGAGTGGACAAAAGCCTCCTGGTTACATCCCTAGTCTGGTAGCTACTCCTTCCTGGTAGCTACTCCTTCCTGATAGCTACTCCTTACTGGTAGCTACTCCTCCTTCCTGGTAGCTACTCCTTCCTGGTAGCTACTCCTTCCTGATAGCTACTCCTTCCTGATAGCTACTCCTTCCTGGTAGCTACTCCTCCTTCCTGGTAGCTACTCCTTCCTGATAGCTACTCCTTCCCAGTAGCTACTCCTTCCTGGTAGCTACTCCTTCCTTTACAAGCATGCGTGTCCAAAGATTTCTGGGACACTTGGATTCTGCAGTGGGTGGAGGGTACCCCATATTGAGTTTATTTTAAGAGGCGTACCAGTTCAACAAGAACACACACATATACACACTCCAACACACACACACACACACACACACACACACAAACTCATAGACACACACACACTCGAAGAGACACATAGTCATACTTACTCAAAGATAAACTCACGCACATACTCAGAACACACACACTTGAAGAGACATACATTCACAGTTCAAACACACTATTTTCCTTCTAGTTTTCTTTCTATACTTATACCTTTGCTTTTTCTGCCCCCTTTAAAAAAAAAAGCGTTATTGTTACTGTGTAAGTGTGTGGTTTGTGTGTGTGAGTGCAGGTGCCTGTGTGTGTGCCACAGTGCAAATGTGGAAGGCAGAGGAGTATTCTGTGGAACTGATTCTTTTCTTTCACCTTTGTGAGAGATCCGGGGGTCAGCTCAGCAGCTTGGAAAGCAAGCACACTCTACCCAAGAGCGTCTCCCCATCCCCTCTTTTGTTCTTTTTGAGACAGGGTCTTGCTTGTACCCGTTCTGGCTTTGAATTAGCACCGATCCTGCTCACTCAGCCTGTCAGATGCTTGGGTTACAGGTATGCGCTGTCACTGTCACCGGTGCAGCCAGGGCCCCCCCTCCCCCCCGTCAGTGTTTCTCTATGTTGCCCTACTGTCCTGGAACACACTCTGTAGACCAGGCTGGCCTCGAACTTGGAGATCCACCTGAGTGTTGGGACTAAAGGTGTGCACTACCATGCCTGGCCAGATTTACCATGTTTTTCACAAGTGATGCTTGCATTCCATTTAAAAATATGTTTCCTTATTATTTTTATGACATAGGTGCTTTGTTTGCATGTATGTGTACTGCTTGATGCGTGGATCCCATGGAGACCAGAAAGGGAATGGGATCTCTTAGAATTGGAGTTATAGATAGTTGTGAGCCGCCATGTGGATGTTAAGAATTGAACCCTGGGTCTTCTGGAAGAGCAGCCAGTGCTCTAACCACTGGGCTTCTCTCCAGCCCTGTCATTTTCAACAGTATTATGGTTTTCCTTTTGGAGGTTACAAGATTGTACTCTGGAATTCACACTACAGGGCTCAAATTCCAGCTGTGAAAGAAGACTATTGGCACACATAAAAGATCTGGAATTTACTGGATAGCAAGTTCAAGGCCAGTCTGGGACACTTGAAACTTTGTCTCAAAAGAATAAAAGTATATAAGAAATACTCAAGTTAATAATAATAATAAAAAAAAAAAAGAAAGAAATAAAACACTTTGGCACAGAAAAAAAAAAAAAAAAAAAAAAAAAAGAATAAAAGGAGGGTTCAGTACCCAGCACCAACATGGCGGCTCACAGCCACTTATAAGGCAGTTGCCAAGGATCTGGTGCGCTGTTCCAGCTTCTATGGGTTCTTGCATGCACACATGCACTTGGTGCATATAAAGTTATGCAGACACACACACACACACACACACACACACACACACCAATATTTTTTTAAAAAACACCAACAAAGAAGGGATGGGTGGGGAGTTGGGGATTTAGCTCAGTGGTAGAGCGCTTGCCTAGGAAGCGCCAAGGCCCTGGGTTCGGTCCCCAGCTCCAAAAAAAAAACCAAAAAAAAAAAAAAAAAAAAAGGGA
This sequence comes from Rattus rattus, assembly GCF_011064425.1. Lineage (NCBI taxonomy): Eukaryota > Metazoa > Chordata > Mammalia > Rodentia > Muridae > Rattus > Rattus rattus. The sequence goes on along the minus strand of NC_046155.1, from coordinate 75,080,821 downwards.
TGGTTGGGGGTGGTAGTACGCACTTTTAACACTAGCACTTAGGAAGATAAAGTAGGCAGACCCCTGTGAGTTCCAGGCTGAAATTATTTTAATACAAAACAAAAACAAACACCACCCCACCACATCATAAACCAATCCCAGTAGTTCCAGGAACAACTTATTACAAGTAGTAACACACAACCTGGGTCTTGTCACACACCTCTGTGTGGAGGATGGGGGAACATTTCTCTCAGGGATTATAAGGACCGTAGATATATATTTAGGCATTTAGATTACATCTGGCATCCAGGAAAGGTTGAGAAAGGAAAGAATAAATCAAGCAAGCAAGTAAACAGAAAACAGCATCTTGGATCCTCAGTGCTGGGATTAAAGTCGTGTGCTGTCAAGCCTGGCTCACACTACTATTTATTTATTTGTTATTTATTATTTGTTATTTGTTGTTTACTGTCATTTATCTGTAGGGGGACAGAGTCTCACTCTGTAGCCCAGATGGACCTGGATCTCACTATGTCTCAAACAGTGTCCTGAAACTCACGACAAACCTCTTGCCTCAACTTCCCCTGAGCTAGGGCAATATGTCGGCCAGCTCGAACCGATTCTGTCTGATTGGCTATTAGATCATGGATGGCTCAGAATCTGAGTGTCATGGCAGCGTCCAGTGCATTTTTAATGGAAGGCATTGACCCTGTGAAAATACATTGTTTCGGGGTTGGGGATTTAGCTCAGTGGTAGAGCGCTTGCCTAGCAAGTGCAAGGCCCTGGGTTCGTCCCCAGCTCCAAAAAAAAAAAAAAAAAAAAAAAAAAAAGAAAATACATTGTTTCTTATCGGCCTGTGCTCATTGTGGGCAACGATGTAAACCACAGATACCTTCACACCTGCTATGACCTTTGACTGCATTCACCCCTCCCCTCCCTTCTTCTCCTCCCCCCCCTCTGGCTATTTTTTAGAATTTATTCTTCAACATTATGAAGCAGCGTGCTCAGGCCGCAGTGGCATCAGAGGACACCATGGCCAAGTTGCTCCTTTTCTTCTGAGGACCCAATGAGGTCATTAGGCGCTCACAGCAAGAACATTTTATCCACTTGAGCCACTTCACAGGCTTTGTGTTTCTGAGACAAGTTCTTACCATGTAGCCCAGGCTAGCCCTCTCAATCCTGTCTTTGTCTTCTGGCTGCTCCAGATTACATTGGTGAACCACATGAAAAACTTGGTTCCATTGAAAGACCTATTTAAACATTTTTTTTTAAGCACTCGCACATAAACACAAAAAGAACTACAGTATTTGTAGGTGTTATTAAAATTTTCCTTATCAGCAGTGACTCTGGAAAAGTAATCACAGGTTCCTTAGGGATGTAGTTATGAAAAAGAAAGTCGATTGCAATAAGCCCAGATTTTCCTAAGTGGGTCGTTACCCACTGGTAGGTTGCAAAATCACCCGAACTACATTTGGCGGGGATGCAAGAAAAATCCCAGGACACCGCACAGGAGGGACAGTCAGTACTGTGAGAAAGTTAACTGGGCTGGGGGTAACTCAGTGGTGGAGCACGTGGATACCACGTCAGAAACGTATTTTTGCGGCTCCCTGAAATTGTAATGAGCTACTGTATTCCCATCTCTTATGTCTCAGACGAGCCTGTGTAGCTGCGGACTTGGCCGATGACAGGAAGACCCTGGCAATGAAAGCATCTAGAAGGTTCCAGTGACAATCTGGTCTGACCCTTCCCAGCTCCTGGCCACACACTTCAGGGTAAGCTACGTGCTTAGAAGAAAACAGCTGCCTTAGGGCCTGGAGACAGCCTGTCACGGGTTCAATCCCCAGGACTAAGCCATAGCAAAAACAAGCAAACAAGCAAAACCATTTTCAGTTCCTTTGGGGTTCTGTTTTCTATGTTTGCATAACATAAGGACCAACAAACGTAGCTCACCTTTAACCTCACGCATGAGAGGCGGCAGTGGAACATTTCGAGTTCCAGGCCAGCCAGAACTACACAGTGGGACCCAGTCTCAGAAAATCAAAATCACAAAGAAAACGTTTAGACATGCATAATCCTGCACTCGGGTGCACAAGCGTGTGCATCTGGAACGTCAGAAGGTTCTCTGGGATCGCCTACTTCGTACCTTTCCCGAAACTGCATGCTCTTGTAGGTTTTACTCCCAATTACTTGCTTGGATTTGTGGCGATGAAGCCATGCTGCAGGCTGGTCACTGGCCCAACCCCCCCCACCCCCCATGCCCAGCCTCAGTGGTTTGGTTTAGTTTGAGGTTTTCGAGGCAGGGATTTTTTTTTTTTAAAGATTTATTTTATTTATTATATATAAGTACACTGTAGCTGTCTTCAGATACACTAGAAGAGGGCATCAGATCTCTTTTACAAATGGTTGTGAGCCACCATATGGTTGCTGGGAATTGAACTCATGACCTCTGGAAGAGCAGTCGGGTGCTCTTAACCGCTGAGCCATCTCTCCAGCCCGAGGCAGGGATTTTTGTGGAGCGTAGACTAGCCTAGAATTTGTGATCTGCTGCTTCAGTCTCTGAGTTCTGCAACTACAGGCAGATGCTGGGGAGAGAACCTGGGGCTTTAGGGATGCTAGGAAGGGTTCTACCACTGAGCCACAGTCCCAGACCCTACTTAAAGAAACGGGGGCTCAGGTGCTGGAGATAACAGTTCAGTTCAAGCCCTGAGTTCTAGCAGCTACTGTCAGATACGGTAATGTCCTGTAATCCGAGCCCTTGAGAGACAGAAGCAAGAAGATCGGAAAATCAAGGTCATCCTTAGCCACATAATGACCGACATGAGGCCAACCTAGGCTACATGAGATCACACCACCCTCTCCACGCCACAAGTTTCTCGGGTCATCTGTAGAATCTGACTTTGAGATGTAGACCCTCCCAACCTTGAAGCCCTGTCAACCCGACTCATATCTCTCTGGCTTGCTTTTTCAGCCCCACCCGTGAAATGTAGCTGTCCATCAAATCAATGAATTCTAGTTGCTCAGTTCTATCTAAAGGCATTGGAATGCCTCACCTTTCCTGAAGAATACAAACAAAGGATAGGGCGCGTGTCAGGAGATTGGCCAATGGGAGGACGGTATATCCCATCAGTCCACCAATGGGAGGCTGGTATTCCCGCCTGTCCAACTGCCTCTGCGGAGCAGTTTGACCCCTTCCTTCTATGGTGGGATGAACCCTTAAAAGCCATTCAAAAGATGCAGGATGGCAGGCTCCAACTCCCTCCACTGCTCCCGGAACTCCCCGACTCCTCTTCTTGGAGTGGATGGGAGGAGAGGCTTTTCCAGGAGAAAAATAATATATAATAGCACGCATTCCAGGGTTTCTGCTTTCGTTTTTATTTTTATGGATAATAGTCTTTTACAATTCCTTTTAATGTTGTTTTAAAATGTCAAGTATTTTGACAATTTGAACACCCCCTCCCTTCATCTTTCGCAAGTTTGGTTGCTGAAGAGAAATATCAGCCTTTCCCCTGCCCTCCCACCTTTGTCCCAGAGAGGTGAGGCCTGTGACAAGTCTGAGAGAGGCGGCACGGAGCTGGGTGTGTATCTGCAGAGGCTGCAATGCACACCAGTAGTGTGCAGGAAACGGGGTTTGGTTGTGAGAGTTTTCCCTCTCTCTGTCTCTCTCTCTGTCTCTCTGTCTCTCTGTCTCTCTCTCTCTGTCTCTCTGTCTCTCTCTCTGTCTCTCTCTCTCTGTCTCTCTCTCTCTGTCTCTCTCTCTCTGTCTGTCTCTGTCTGTCTGTCTGTCTCTCTCTCTGTCTCTCTCTCTCTCTCTCTCTCTCTCTCATCTTTCTGTCTCTGTCTCAAAGATTAAACCCAGGGTCTCCCAATCCCTGAGTTGCACCTCTTTTTCCAGATCTATTAGCCAGTCATGGTGGCACATGCCTTTAATCCTAGCATTAGGAGGCAGAGGCAGGCAGAGCTCTGTAATTTTTGAGGCCAGCCTGATCTACAAAACAAATTCCAGGACAGTCAGGCTTCACTGAAACTCTGTCTCAAAAAAAAAAAAAAAAAAAAAAAGTATTTTATTTATGTATGGGTGTTTTGCCTGCATATACATGCAGTACCCAAGGAGGTCAGAAGAGGGCATCAGGTCCCTTGGAACTAGAGTTACAGATGGTTGTGAGCCACCGTATGGGTGCTGGGAATCAAACCCAGATCGTCTGCAAGAGCCGTCAGTGCTCTTAATCACTGAGTGATCTTTCCAGCTCCCTGTTTTGTTAATTTTAAGACAGGGTCTTGCTATGTCATGCATGATGGTCTCCAACTTGTGATCCCTTTTCCTCAGTTATGGGAGTGCTGTTCTGTGCTTCCATAAAAAGCTGAATGTGATATGTTTTGGAAATATGGACCACGGGTTACAGAAAAAACTGAAATAGTCTAAACTGGGTTTAAAACAAAGTGATAGGGTGTGTGATACACATCTGTAACCCTAGCCTTGAGGAGGGAGATACAGAATACAAGGAGTTCAAGACCAGCTTGGGCCACGTAGAAATTTTGGTGTTAGCCTGAGGTACACAGGACCCTAACTCAAAGGAAAAAAGACGCAAACAAATGTATGCCCAGTTGTCACCTTGGATAAATGTGAAAGTACATTAAGGCCAGGTGTGGCACACGGGTCTGCACCCTTACACCTTAGGTAGCTGAGACAGGATGGTTAGGAGTTCAAAGCCAGCCTGGAAGATATGGTAAGACCTTGTCTTAGAACAAACAAAACGTACACTAAGGACCCAAAAGAGATTAGACTTCAGGCCTGGTGACTTACAGTGACGACTGAGAAGTGGGGCTTATGGGCCCTTGTGTCTCTGGGGTGCTGGTAGCTGGGGGTGCTGGTGAGGGGTCTGAAAAGTATTGTTTTCATGGCTCTATCTCTCTTCTGCAGACAGGCATGGCCCTGTTACTCCTCCTGGGGTGTGCCTTCTTCCCACTGTGCTTTGCTGTCTTCTGCTGGGGACTGCAGAACCAAACCAGTTTGCGGATGGAGAGGCAAGAGGCCGTCTTGGTGGCGTCCAAGTAAGATGGGAAGTGTGGGTATCTTTCCTGGGGCCACAGCTCGGGGAGCATCTGAAGGGGAGCTGGAGTCAACTCAGGAGGATGCAGGACAGTGTGGGCGGGGCCGTTAGCTGAATCTTTTGCCACAGTGGAATCACAGAAGTTCAGGTTCCTGCTTTGGAAATGGGTCTAATAGTAATTTCTCTTTTCCATGGGGGACATGTGAGGATCACATGCGTCTCTAAGGGCTGTGGGCATCGAGGAGGTGCAGAGGTAGGACCTACAAGATACCCTGGGGAAGCAAAAGGACCTTGGCTCCAGTCAAGCAACACAGAGCCAGCCTGTGAACCCAAGCCAGGGCCAGTGAGCCAGGCAGACGCTCTCCCACCCAGCCCCCCAGTCTCCTTCCCCTGAGATAGAGCTTTACTCTGTAATCCAACCCGGCCTTGAAACGGGGATGTTTCTGTCTTGCTCTCCCAAGCGCTAACAACTGAGCATTTCATTTCTTTAGAATTCTTTACATTTAATCGGAGGGGGTGCACATGCCAAGGCTCACATGTGGAGGTCAGAGGACAACTTGGAGTTGGTTCTCTCCTTCCTCCATGTGTTCCGGGGATTGAATTCAGTCTTGGCAACAAGCACCTTTATTTGCTGAGCTGTCTTACTGAAATTGGTTTCTTTTTAGCTGACAACTCAGACTCGAATTTAAGGAGATACTATCTTATGCTGGCAACGCCCGCAATACTGGGGAAAATGTGTTTGTGGGAGAGGCTGGGCCCTCGGGCTGTTAATATAAAGGTGAACAAAGCCAGGGTGGAGCCGGGACAGGGAGTGTGCAGAAAGCAGTGCTCGGGGGTTGTTCTGTTTCTTTTCCTTCTTCTCAATGCTGGGTATGGAGCCCGGAGCCCCCAAAGGCAGAGTTTACCAAGGTGTCTGTGGAAATCCCCAGCAGAGAAAACGGAAATCAAAAACACAAACCCCGAAGCCCCTCCCACTCTGCTTTAGTCTGTGCTGTGCAGAGTCAGCTCCCGGCTCCTTGACCAGGTCTGTGGCCGACAAGCTCTGGTCCAGCTCAGTATCACAGCTTCGAGACCTGGTGGTTTTGGTCCTTTTTGTTTTGCTCTGTGTGTGTGTGTGTGTGTGTGTGTGTGTGTGTGTGTGTGTGTGTGTGTGTGTGTGTGTGTTTCTGTGTGTGTGTGTGTGTGTGTGTGTGTCTGTGTGTGTGTGTGTGTGTGTGTGTGTGTGTGTGTGTCTCTGTGTGTGTGTCTCTGTGTGTGTGTGTCTCTGTGGATTTTTTTTTTAAGGCAGGGTATCTCTCTTTAAAATCTTGTAACTTTTGAAAGGTTCTGTTTTTGTTTTATCCTGTTACTCTTGGTGACCCTCCTTCCTGAGCCTTCTGAGTACTGGGATTTCGGGCCTGTCCCTTCATAGCTCAGGCTATGCTAAGTGCATTTCATTCTTGACAGGATCTTCCCATGTATTCCTGACTAGCCTGGGAATTTGCTGGGAATTTGCCTGGAACTCCCAGGGCTCTGTCTCCTCTGCCTCCACTTCCTGTGCATCCCCATATGCCTGCCTCCCCTCCTACGCACCCTCAGGGCTCTGCCTCCTGTGTACCTCCTGGCACCACTGTCTCTGGATTTTCCTGGAGTGAAACAAACACAAACTTGAAATCCTACATTACAAATGTACATAGTTGTGTTATTGTGACACTTTAAAAAAAACCCTCTAAGCCTTGGCTTCTCCTTCCTCAACCCTAGAAGATTTAAGAAGCATCAACAGAGTATGTGCTCAGTCTGTGGTAAGACCTGGGGGAGTGGGCCTCTTTTCCTTAGGTGAAGTTTCCAGGTCCACAATGGTCTCTAATACTATCCCCAACTCCTGCGGGAGTCAAGACTTCCCTCAACCATTCCCACAGACTGCCACTAGAGGGCGGCACAAAATAGCAAATCGGCCCCTTCCTCTAGGGCGCAGAGGGAGTGGGCTGTGGGCTGCAAAGGTTGTCAGTAGGTTTTGAGGCTCGTCTCAGGGTCAGTGAGAAACCCAAAGTACAGTTAGGTGTCAGTCCCCGTGATATACAAGTCTGAAGGACAGATGGGTTTGGGAAAGGCCTGGCTCTAGAGGCCATTGAAGAGTGAGTAGTAGTTGTGGTCTAGGCCTAAATTACCCTGGCCAAAGCAGTGGGCTGTGCTTCCCCTTAGAGTAAAGGAGGGAGTTGAGTCAGCCAGCCACCAGGTTCTTCATTAACAGGACTGTTCTGGGGAGTGGCAGAGGAATGGGAACCAAGGCAACAAGGAAAAAGGGACTCCAGGAGGCTGTGTAGCCTGAGGAAGGGGCCCAGCTTCCATGCTCCACATGGGTTTTCAAGGCAGTGCCCTCTTCTCTTCAAACCCACTTTTTATCCTCTCCTCCAGGCTAGCACTTCCTCTGCAGCCCGAGCTGGCTACCAGGAGTGATCCTCCTGCTTCAGCCTGTGGAGTGCCACCAGGACCACATGATGCCTAGTGTTTCTTCCTATTACCCTAGTGCTAGGGGTCTCTGCCATCCATCCATATGCCAGCCATCTCTCCCCATTTAGTTCCTGTCACTTAACTTTCTGATCCTGGGGATCTTGGCTCACACCTCAGGACCATTTCCTGACCTCCAAAGAGCAGAGGAGCATAGATTCCCCAGTGCTGTCACACTAGTGAGGCAATGACTCGGGTGGTGTAAGGCGGACTGCAAGCCAGGCGCCCAGTGCACATTGGTTTCCACTCCCTCTGACTGGAGCAGCGGGTGTAATGGGGGGTGGTGGTGGCTCTAGGTCTGAAGGACACTGTGAGATGGTTTTGTTCCTATCCATGCCTTCAGTGTCCCCTTCAGAGAAAGGAAGAAACACCACCTATTCAGGCTGCCTTCTTCAGGAGATCTTCTTGGCTGGAGTGAGCACCCCCTAAGCTGAGATCCCTGCAGGCCACTGAGGGACACACATTTATGTTTACAAGCTTCAGCAGAAGGAAATGCCAGACATTTTTAAAGTGCTGACAGGAAAGGCGGCTCAGTACCCCTACTAGGTGAGGGTGTCTGGGGCTAAGAGAAGAGCCATCCCTTCCCTCAGCCCTTGTCCCCAGCAGCCCCCTGCGCTGCAGCTCCTGTCTCTTTAAGGGCCTCCCCCTCCCTCTTTCCCTGTCCCCCCCATCTCTGTCGCAGCCGCTGCTGTGGCTCAGAGCTGCATGGGAGACAACGCTGCTGCAGGTCCGGTTTCTTGGTGTCTGGTCGGTGCCATCATTTCCCTCCCCCTCTCCCGCCCTCCCCAAGCTGGTGGCTTCCCCTCCCCCTCCCCCTCCTCACAGAGGGGGCAGGGGGCTGGGCACCAACTCTATAATGCCATGTGCAGTGTGTGCACGGGGCAGCAGGGCTGTGGCAGCAGCAGGAGGAGATGGTGGTAGCCTGTGGTGGCGGGAGAGCAGTGTTGACTGGTGACCGTTTGCCCAGCCGCTCCTCCGCTCGGCTCCGTCCTTTCCTCCCTCCCTTTTTTCAGGGCTGGCACCACCGTCCCCCACCCCGCCTCCTTGGGCCCTCCCAGCCTCTCCACGTAAGCCCCCCCCCACCTGCCGCGGTTCTCCCTCCCCTCCCCCACTGCATCTTCCTCCTCCTGTCCCCTCTCCCTCTTGGTCCTCTCATCAAGTCCTCCCTTGGTAGTCTCTTCCCATCCTCTCACCGGCGCTCTCCCACCCCCTCTCTCTACTCTACCTAGCTAGCCCTTTCTTTCTGTGTCCCCAGTCTCATTGAAGTCCCTTTCTCCCTTGCCCTGAACTGGCCCTCTTGTCCCATCCTGTCCCCGCCCTGGCCCCTTTGTGCCTCCCCCTCCCTCCTTCTCTCTCCCTCACTAGCTTGGCCATCCCTTCTCCACCTCCAACTCCCTCCCTCAGTTTGGCCTTCCTGTCCTTTCTGGACCCTCTGGTCTCCCTGCCTGGGTCCAAGTCACCATGCTTACCCCAATGGTGGCTGGGGGGGTGGTGTTCCCCGGACTCTTCCTCCTATCCAAGAACACGCTCCAGAGGCTGCCCCAGCTGCGCTGGGAGGAGGCCGACGCAGTCATTGTCTCCGCCAGGTAAATGGCATGCCCTCCCTGAGTTCAGCCCCTCTCTCCAACAGGCTTCGTGGGAAAGGGACCCCAGCACACCCCTGGGCTGTGTGGCGGTGGGCAGGCTTACATCCAAGCTTCCTTCCTCCTTGGACCTCATTGAAACCCAGCCATCTGGTCTACTATTCAGCTTGGTCTTCTTGCTCCCCTCCTCACCCTCCTATCCTCCCTCTAAAGCAGGGCAGCATGTGACTAAACAGTCCCACAAGACACCCGGGAGCAAGCTGAGGGGCAAGACTGTGTTTTTCAGGGCTTATGTTTGGGGTGAAGGAACAGAAAAGTAGGCATTGAAACTTGTGCATCCCTAGACTAGGGCCATCAGGAACAGGAACCATGGTAACAATCAGGGAAATAGTGGAAAGTGGTGGGGTGGGTGGGTGGGTGGGTGAGCTTGGGGTCACCATGGGGCCAGTGACTATAAGTATGATATGGTGACTGGGTGGCCAAAGGGTGCAGGGACAATGGGGTACTCCCTTAGTCCTCACGGGTCCCCTCCCTCCCTCCCCTGGGAGAGATCTCAATTAGCCATTCCCAACACTGGCTTACCTCAGGATGGCCTCCTTGGTGTCCTGCGAGGAAGAAGATTCCACTGCCACAAACTAGGAATGAAGAAGGCTGGGAGAGGCGGGATGGAGGGATAGAAGCTAAGCACAGCTTGGCTGAAAGTGATGGTGGGAGAGCCTGGCTTAGGAGGAGGCTATGAGGAATCCTGAGAAGTACGGTTCCCAAAACACAGTGACTGTTGTAGTAAGAGGAGAAATGGAGGCACACACCTTATTCTCACTCCTTCCTCTGTCTTCCTAGGCTGGTGTCCTCTGTCCAAGCCATCATGGCCTCCACAGCTGGCTACATAGTCTCCACATCCTGCAAGCACATCATAGATGACCAGTAAGTGCCTCACGACCATCCCTGCCCAGGCCCCAGTGTGCATATGTAGGACCTAGGATCCCCCAATCTGTAGTGGTCCCTCAACTTGGGCCCAAGAAAGTTCATGTGATTGCTGCAACTCAATACCGGGGATAAATTTATCCTGCCCTGCCTTAAAGGTCAGAAGCGAGGAAGCAGGGGTAGGGATCAAAGGAAATCCTCAAAGCAGTTCCTGGTCGGCTTCCTAGCGCTTGTCATAGGTTCTGAACATCAACCATGTCTTCTCCAATGCTTGCATCAATCCTGCTCTGTTTCTATCCAGTACCTGACTGAGTGCCTCCTCACCACGCCAGGCTCACCTCTCCACGCCTTCTGGAATCCATGTCTAGCCTCAGCTTGGGTCCAAGGCAGAAGAGAAAGGGATGACACAGCAAGGCCACTGAGGGTCAAGCCATGGGGGTTGGGGGTGAGGAGGCCAAAATTTGGCACTGGCAGCTACTGCAGTGTTTGGTGCTGCCAAAAGGCCCAGGCCTGAGCAGTGGGGTGGGAGGAGGGTGAAGGGGGACACTGGCCCTGTCCGTGGTGCTGATCTGCCCATTTTAGCTCGCCACTGACTGCTGCAAGTTTGCTGTGTGGCCAGGATGCCCTTCCTTGACTCATAGCTTCTGGCTCTAATGCCCTTCTGTGCTGTCCTTTGAGCCTCGGGGGACATTATCTGGGTGACCCTGGTCTCCATCTGCCTTCTGGTGTCTGTTTGTCTCTTCTTTTCCTATGGGAGAGTTCTCTCCTCTTAGGACCTAAAGTGAGGTCACATTCCTCCCCAGAACAGCTTCTGTAGGGAGAAACTGAGTGTATTAAGTGCCCAGAACAGCTTGCAGCTCCGTAATTACATATTAGGATTATTTTCCATGATGTGACTTTCCCTTGCTCTCTCCCAAACCCTTCCCCAGCTAAAGGGTCCAAGAGAAGCCTGGTGCTGGGCACTTCCTTCTCACCTATTCTTAGCTAGAGGTCACCTTTTGGCTCTTGCATTCCCAACCTCAAGTCTGTTCTTGGCCTTGTTCCACCTTTAATCCTTAGGTAGGTGGGAGGATCAGGGTTAATCCTGGGGACAACAGCTGTCCTTCCTTCTGAGCACCTAATTGCTGAGAGAGCAGGAACGGAATCTAACGCCTCACTTGTCAACCCTTCTAGTTCTTCCACATCCCAGAGTCCTATGGCTTCCACCCCTAGGCAGGCTCTGAGCCTTCTCTGAGTGCAGTTGGGACCTGTCTGTATTTCTGCTGTCTCTAGCGAGCTGCTTGCCCCCCTGTGACTCCTGGCCACCTCCCTCTACAACATTGCAATGTGAGTCCCTTTAAGAGAGGGCTGCCTCCCCTCCCAGGCCAGCCTGCTTGGGTAAGCTGCTGCTGGCTTTGTTCTCACCACACCCCCTCACCTGCACCCCTTACCAGCACTCACTTGATATATGGTGGCTAGCTGGATAGCTTTTTGCTCTGCTCCCTCTGGGACTTTCTGTCTCCCACCCCCACCCCAGGCCTGACTGAGGATCCCTGGACCAGAGAAAGCTTCTGTGCTGACTCAAGAGAAGGGGAAAAAAAAAAAAAGTGCAGCGCTGTGTATCTGTGTGCTTCCCGTATCTGTTTACTCCAAAGTCTGTAGGACTTTCTCTGCTCTTGGCATCTTGACTCCGCATTTTCTCTTTAGTGCTGGCCATACCTGAACTAACAATAGACTTGCCACCTTGGAGCAAAGGCAGGCTGCAGTGCCCTGGGGACTGTCTCCAACTCTCCAACCTCCTTGAGACAGTGGGGCCGATGGCAAGGACTCCTGTGGTTACTCCTTGGCCACATTACTTAACCTCTCCACAACATGGGTATCGTGAGAGGTGAACAAGCTGCTGCTGCTGCTTTGTAAATATTTCAGTGCCAGCATAGTGCCTGGCACGTAAGAGCTGTCATGTCCGCTGGTGCTGGGCCACAGGATCGCTGAGGTGGCTGGACCTTCCTCACTGGTTCTTAACTGGGGATATCTTTGTATCTTGCCTCAGCTCATTTCTGTCATTGCCCCCGATCTCCAATGTTCTGGTCTCCTCTCCCCATGATACTGCAGAGGAAAGGGGTGGATGAAGGAAAGAGACAGACACACAGAGAGAAAGACAGAGGCACCGGGAGTTGCGAGGTCCACTTGGGAGAATGTTGGCCTCGGATGGTCCCTTTCCTACCACCCCTCAGTTTCAGTATCTGTAACTCAACACTCAGAGTCATGATGAGAGTCCTTATGGCCCTGACTCACTCCCAGTGAGCATCCTGCCCTGGGAGTAGCTGAGATCCTGTCCACCTCCCTTCTCTCCCCCTCCCCGCAGGCACTGGCTGTCCTCGGCCTACACACAGTTTGCAGTTCCCTACTTCATCTACGACATCTATGCCATGTTCCTCTGCCACTGGCACAAGCACCAGGTTAAAGGGCATGGAGGAGAAGACGGGACGCCCCGAGCCCTGGGCAGTACCTGGGCCGTGGTGCGTGGCTACCTGCACAAGGAGTTCCTCATGGTGCTCCACCACGCAGCCATGGTGCTGGTGTGCTTCCCACTCTCCGTGGTGAGTCCTTCTGGAGTCAGGAGACTCAGGGGTGGGGGGTGAAAAGCTGTCCCTCCCCAGCACAGCAGAGTGGGGGTGCCTGGTGGCAGGATTTGGGGTGGGGCTTCTGGAGCAGCATTCGTCCCAGAGTCTTAAGAGGTACAAGTCAGTGTGGGTGTCTTAGAATGTTCACCTGTGTGTGAAGTCAATCCTTCCTCTGTTGTGTAAGGCACACTTCCTTAAACTGCAGGGTTGTCGAAAGGAGAGAAGAGTGTACAAGTGTTAATAATCCAGGACACAGTGTCTGTCTGGGCTGAGGATATAGTTCAGCTGGTAGAGTGTTTCCCTAGCCCATGTGAAATCCTGGGTTTCATTGCCAGCACTTTGTAAAGTCAGCATGTTTGTAAAGTGCAAGCAAGGGAGATATGAGGTTTAAAGTCATCCTTTGCTACATCGTGGGTTCGAAGCCAGTCTGGGGAACGAGACCTTTGTCCAAAGGAAGAAACACACACACACACACACACACACACACACACACACACACACACACCCCTTAAATCTCAACACCTAGGAGGCAGAAGCAGGTGGACCTCTGAGTTGGAGACCAGCTTGGTCTACAAAGTGAGTTCCAAGACAGCCGGGGTGACACAAGAGAATTCCTGACACAGGAAGGGAAAAAAAAAGAAATATGGGGTGAGGGAATAGGGCTGGGGAGATGGCTCAGTTAGTGCATGATTGCTCTGCAAACACAAGGACCAGTGTCTTCTTGAAAAGCTAGTGTGTGCTTAATCCCAGGTCTAGGGTAGTGAAAACAGAAGGGCTTGGTGGCCAGCCGGTGCAGCCAGATGAGTGAGCTCCAGGCTCAGTGAAAGGTGCGTCCTCAATAAAATACAGAGCAATTGAGGAAACTGACTTCTGGCCTGCGTGTGCACACACACACACGGACACACACACACACACACACACACACACACACACACTGACACACACACTGACACACACACACACACTCACGCGCGTGAAAAAAGAAATGAGAGAGAGAGAGAGAGAGAGAGAGACAAACGAGAGAACACAAAGTATCTGAGGGGAGAGATTCAGGTAGCCATAGCTCCTCAGGCTTTTGCCTTTTCTCCTAGGTGTGGCGACAAGGCAAGGGAGATTTCTTTCTAGGCTGCATGTTGATGGCCGAGGTCAGCACACCTTTCGTCTGCCTGGGCAAGATCCTCATCCAGGTGAGAGGGAATCTGAGGGGGATGTGGGGTGGATATGGCTGGGGACTTTGGGGGATTTTTTAAAGACTTCCATGCAGCCTTTCAGCATGGAGGTGTGTGCCTTTAACACTAGCACTGGGGAGGCTGAGACCGGAAATTATGAGCTAGGGACTAGCCTGAGCTACATAGTGAAACCAAGAATATGAATAAGAGCGTTGGCCAGGTGCAGGGGCGGGTGTGGGAGGAGCCATAGGCGGGGTGCAGGGGAGGCGACTGTGGGAAGGGAGTCCCGCCTCTCCTTGCCCTACCTCGCTGTTCTTGTCCACAGTACAAGCAGCAGCACACATTGCTGCACAAGGTGAATGGAGCCCTGATGCTACTCAGCTTCTTGTGCTGCCGGGTGCTGCTCTTCCCTTACCTGTACTGGGCCTACGGGCGCCACGCTGGCCTGCCCCTGCTCTCAGTGCCCATGGCTATCCCGGCCCACGTCAACTTGGGCGCCGCGCTACTCCTCGCACCCCAGCTCTACTGGTTCTTCCTCATTTGCCGCGGGGCCTGCCGCCTCTTCCGACCCCGAGGTTCCCCACCACGCTCTCCTTGTCAGACCCAGGACTGAGGCTAGGCCCTGGAACCCCCTACCCTCCCTCCCCGGCCCCTGTGGAGACAGTGCTTTGGGGCTAATCGGTGTGTGTGTGGGGGGGTGAGAGCCAGGAGTCCCTTGCCTTGACAGCCCCAAGACAGATGGACTTAGAATAAGGAAGAGCTATATACCCTTGGGAGCTGAGGTCAGATTGGCAGGCAGGAAGAGAGGGGACCGGGACGAAGAGCCTCTTCTTGTCTCTGTGCTAACAAAATGAAAGGGAATGGGAGGAGATGGGGCTCACTGGGACCAAGGAGTCAAGGGACATGGGGGTGGCCCCGCTGCCAAGGACATCCTAGCCCTGCTGCTGCAAATCCCTCTCTGCTCTCCATCACCCGGGAGAGAGAAGACACCCTAACTCACCCCATATGGGCCCTGAGAGGGCAGGTGACCCCCACAGCTCCTTCCTGTGGAGACCAATCTGAGGAATCTTATTTATTTATTCACCCACATCAAACTAATTTGTTGGGGTGAGGGGAGGGAGGCAATTGCTCCCCTACGACCCTTCCAGCGCTGAGCAGCCCTGGGGGCAGGCGCCAGGCCAGTCCCTTCTGTCAGGGGCACATTTAGCCCTCGGCCCCGGCTTGTCCCTGGTGCTACAGGCCAATCGCGGCTTCCTCCAGTCTGGGGGCCACAGACCCCGGGAGGTGCTTTTACAGACCGCTAATAAAGACGATCTTCCTGAACGCCAGCACGACCCTTTGGTCCAGTTTTGGGGGGCGGGGGGGTGGGGGAGGAGAATAGGGGATGGATGATTACCTAGTCACCGAGTAGTGAGGGAGGAAGGAGATAAGGACGCGCGCGTGCGTGCGTGCGCGCGCGTGTGTGCGTGCGTGCGTGCGTGCGTGTGTGTGTGCGTGCGTGTGTGTGTGTCTCACTAAGAGGATCATTGGGCAGCCTGGGAGGAATGGGGTATGTGAATGATCCCTTCAAAGAAAGGGAGGAAGGAGGAGGTAGGGGATAGATGGCCACATAGAGGGTTACTGCACAGTCAGGGAGGAAGGAGGCGCCACCTTTATTTCTCAACAGAAGGCTGGGTGGATGTGTGTGGCTCACAGCTGGGTCCAGGGCTACTGTTGCTCTGATCACTAGGCTCCTTTCTGGAAGCTCCTGAGGAGTAGATGATCAAATGAGGAGAGGCACATAGGAGACTTGGGTCCTCGGAAGGGGTAGGGCAAGGACATGGAGACATGACTCACACGTGCATGCAGATCTGGAAAAGCAGGAGGAAGAAAGCCACCACCAATGTGCCCACCAGGAGGTGTTGGAAGAGCCCAGGGCTGGAACCTGCCAGACAGAGTCAGCAACAGCCTCCTTCCAGGCCCTGCCAGGAGGGAGGCCCCTCTATCAAGCTGGTTCATACCTGTATTAACAAACGTCACAGGCTTCTCTCCAATAAACTGGGCCACGGCAAGAAGGCTAGCTTGGTCTGAGTCTGGATAATCAAAAAAATTAGGCTCGTCTATGAAGAGCTGGGAGCTGGCTCCTGGTGCCAAGGGTTGGGTCCCATCTCTTCTGGGTGCTAGGAACCAAAGAAGAGTCTGTGACAAGAGCCCAGGGCCTTCATGCCCACTGAAGAGGCCAGGCAAACCCAGTGCTCTGCTTGTTTTGTTCTCAGAGCTGGCCACGCGATCTCCCACCAGAAGCCCACCATGTCTGAGGCAGAGAGGAAAGGTTTGGGCTGTATAGTGAGCTTGGGATATAGAGCAACGCTGTGACAAGACAAAGTAAAATGAGACCAAAGGGAGGAAAGAGAAGGGAAAGGAGAAAAGAAAGGAGGGGAAAGGAAAAGGGGAGGGGGGGAGAGTAAGGCTGGGGCTGGGTCAGCCTCCTCCTGCTCACAAGCAAGCTCACTCCTATTCTCAAGTCTCCCTTATTCCTACTATTCCTGAGCCCAGCTTCCCACCTGTTTCTACAGTCCCCAACCCAGCCATCCATATCCACACCCATACGGTCACCCATTGCCACCGCTTCATAACCCCTCACTACTGTAAATGAGTGGAATTCTATGATGTCACAGTCCAGAGCCATTCCGCTGGCCTGTGGGTGCAGCTCCAGATGCAGAAGAGTCCACTGAGCCTCATCCTCAAGAACGACATTGACAATAACAGTAACAGTGGTGGGGCTCTTGGGGTGTAGCCCAGGGTACAGCTTTTGCTCAGTGTGCACAAGACCTTGGATCCTATCACAGAACCACAGTCAGTCATTTGGTCAGTGACGTTGCAGAACTTAGCTGAGGCTATAAGACAGTGAGTCTGTAAAACATCTATACTGGGGAAGGGAAGAGGGCTACACATTGATTGATTCAGTTGTCCTTTGGATCAACCACAACTTGTTTACTGAGTGCTTATTAAAGTGCCAAGAAAGTTACCCAGATTGGCTCATGTGATTTGCAGAAGCCCTAAGACGGAAGCCTAAACCAGTGCACAGGGGGACGAGAAACGCTGACACGATGCTTCATAAGGCTGTGCATTTTTCTATGTGGGGTTCCTCTTTGCTTTCCGAACCCCAGGTTCATGGGTTTGCACCCATCCATCTCCAGGCTTGGTTTTAGCGCTCTGTAGAGATGGAAACGCACGGTGAAGAACAAAAGAAATAGCCAATTTTCCCACCAGGTGGCAGCAGTGTTGGTCCGACGGTGCCACCATCTCTCCTACAGGTTACAGGCAGGCAGGCAGGCTCCTCTCTCCGGACTGGCTGTCTGTCACGGGGAGGCGGGGCGGCGGGGGCGGGGGTGGTGGTGGTGTCATCCGAGGAACTCCCCCAGCACATTCCAAGGCTAGTCTTTCGGCTATTCAAAGAGCCTAACCTACTCGCCTCACCGTGACTTAGTTTCTCTTTTGGTGGCTTTGGTGGCATGTAAACCACACTGTTCCCCAGCCTACACCTTTTTCTCTAGTTCCCTCAGTCCTCCCCGTGTCACTTCCTAATTGCGACCTGCACTTCAGAGGCCCCACCTCGAATTGGAAGAGGTAGCTCGCCTCTGATTGGCAGTTAGGCCTGTCTATCACAAACGAATTCCAGCCCACCCGGGCCAAGGACACTTCAGGGTCTCCTTGATTCTGCCTGTGTTTGTTTTACAGTCTCTTGGCTACTCTATTACTCCACTTGCCCCGAAGGTGGCTCCTCATTAGAGGATCCTCTCTCTGAGGACGAGATCACAGAGACCTGCCGCTGCCTCCCAAATGATGCTGGGATTAAAGGAGTGTACTTCTACACCAGTACCAGTTCTTCCTCCTCCTCTTTTTCCTCCTCCTCCTCCTCCTCCTCCTCCTCCCCCTCCTCCTCCTCCTCCTCCTCCTCCTCCTCCTCCTCCTCCTCCTCCTCTTCCTCCTCCTCCTCCTCCTCCTCTTCCTCCTCCTCTTCCTCCTCCTCTTCTTCCTCCTCCTGTTTCCTCCTCCTCCTCTTTTTCCTCCTCCTCCTCTTTTTCCTCCTCCTCCTTGCATCCCCCTCCCTTCTCCCCACCCCTTCAGTTAATCACAGCTATTGAGAATTCAAGAGTGCCACAGCTATTCCCCCTCTCCCAAGACATTTCCAGAACATTCCATCCCTTCCTCCTGATCTTATTTTTCTTTCTCTCTCTAACTTTTATGCTGTCATATGTAACATCCTGATCAGTTTCCCCTCCCTTTACTCCTCCCAGTCCCTGCCACTATGTCTCATCTCCCCCAGATCAACTCCAACTGTATCCCCTCAAGAAAGAAAGGAAGGAAGGAAGAAAGCAGGCAAGCAAGCAGGCCTCCAAGGGCTATCCATCAAACGCGGCCTAACAAGATACAATAAGCCTATATATATCAAGGCTGGGTGAAGCAACCCAGTAGGAGAAAAAGGGTCCCAAGTGTAAGTAGAGGAGTCAGAGACAGCTGCCACAGTGTTGGGAGTCCCACAAGAACATCAAGTGACACAACCAAGACACGTATGCAGAGGACCTAGCACAGACACATGCAGGCTCCCTGATTGTCACTTCAGTCTCTGAGTCCCTATCAGCCCTGCTTAGTTGACTCAGTGAGCTGTGTTCTTGTTTAGGACCCCTCTGGCTCCTCAATCCTTCCTCCCCTCTTCTGCAGGGTTCCCTTGGTCCCCCAGCTCTGCCTAGTGTTTGACTGTGGGTCTCTGCATCTGCTCCCATCAGCTGCTGGATGATGTCTCTCTGATGACAACTGGTCTAGGTACCAATCTGTGAGCATAGCAGAAAATCATTAGGAGTCATTTCATTGACTCCCCCATGCCCCCACACCCCAGTGTTTGGTTCTATCTCTGGGCTGTCCTGCCCCTCGTTCCTAGTCATTCACATAGTGTCAGGCATGGGCTCCCCCGTGCAGCATGGGCCGTAAATCAGACTGGTCATGGGCTGGCCACTCCCCCAAGTTCTGTACCACCATTACCCTGGCATGTCTCGGGGTTGGAGTCCCGGTTCCACTGCTGGGAGCCCTTCCTGGTTGTAGAAGATGGTCAGTTTGGACTCCATATTCCCAATTACTAGGATACTTCACTAGGGTCACTCTTGCGGATTCTGGGGAGTTTCTATTGCACTGGGTTTCTGTACCACCACTGAAATGTCCCCCCTATTCTAGCCATCTCTCAGTACTCTCCCTTCGTCTCCTCTCTCCCATGCCTGATCACTCAGGAGTGAGCCCATCCCCAGCTGCCCCCACAAAAAATCTATTTTTCTTTCCCGGGGAGACTCTTGCACCCCCCTTAATCCCTTCTTGTTACACAGCCTGTCTTGGGTCTGTGAACTGTAGCACGATTGTCCTTTACTTAACAGTCAATGTCCACTTATAAGTAAGTTGGTCTTTCTGGGTCTGGGTTAGCTCAGCTTTTATTTTCTACACAAAACCACCTAGAGAGGTAAGCAGGGTGATACATGCTTGTAATCCCAGTGCCCTGGAGATTAGAGCAGGAGGGATTCAAAGCAAGAGCCCACCTGAACTAAACAAGTATGAGAGGCCCTGCCTCAACAAAACCAGGCCCAGGCTACAGCAGGGGAGACGGCAGCACACCTGGGCATCCTTCACCTTCGAGATTCTGCTTTGAGAAGCTCATGTACTCACATGTGAGCTTCTGAACTATGTTAAAGCAGCTTTACCAACCCACAACTCTGCTTAAGAAAGACAAACAAGAAGCCAAAGTGGAAAGTTTTGAGGAAATGCACCTGCAGCCTCTACAAACGTGTCTCTGCAAATAGGTTCTTTGGATAGTTATGCTAAATGGTGGTTTGCTGGGGCACGCAGGTGAAAGGATGACTCGTTAAAGCAAACACGTGAAAGACCGTTTTCCTGAAGCAGACACAGGTGAAAGGATGTTTGGATACAGCAGACACGTGAAAGGACACTTGGTGAAGGAGTATAAATGTGACCCCCACAGACAGTGGGAGGCGAGCACTGAGCTTTGGTTTGGTTTGCTCCATCTTGCTAAAGACATTGATCTATTGGTTCGCCTTACATAGCATTGTTGACCTCAACTTGTGGCAACTCTGCCATTGAGAGAAACTCGCCCCCAAGAACTGCCCCTGAGGTTCCTGAGGCAGCTTGCTGCTTCTGCAGCCTCCCCTCAGGCTGGTTGGCGAGCATGGGGGTTTCTTCAGGATTGAGCTACAGCCTCAATTCTGTCTGCCTGCCTGGAGGACTGGTCTGCAGCCGCTGAGTCGTGTTTGGTGTTTGCTACAGGACTGAGCTGCTGCCCAAGAAGACCAAGTCACCCCCAAAGAACTTTTGCTGAACAGGTCCACTTCCCCCCATCCTAATAACTTTTCTTTTCACTACGTCTGCTGGGTGGTGGGCCACAGGAGAGGTTGAACCCTTATTAAAAGTAGGTTGTAGGGGTTGGGGATTTAGCTCAGTGGTAGAGCGCTTGCCTAGCAAGCACAAGGCCCTGGGTTCGGTCCCCAGCTCTGGGGGAAAAAAAAAAAAAAAAAAAAAAAAGTTGTAAAAAAATTGTGCCTACAGGTGGCGCCCGACATGGCCTAGGCATAATGGGTCACTGCCTCTAATGTGGGAGAGGAAACTGCAGATTATGAGGGGTTAGCAATGCTACTTAAGGAAATTGGCAAAATGGCAGCTACTGCCGCTGGGTGGTCGTCTGCTGTGTGGGGTTTTCTGGTTTTGCTTTTAGTGTTCACACATACTATTCTGAAAAATGTTTGGAGAGAAAGCTGAAAATGCAGAAGTTTCATTCAATTCTCTGCTGTAAGAAAAGATTGCAGACTTTGGCTATGCAGGTAGAGTTTGCTTGGAAAGCAAAAGGAGCCAGGGGGAGAACAGCAGCGTTCAGACTTGGTGAATGAGATGGGGAATGTACCATACGATGAAAAGGGGGAAGGAAATAGGCTGGAAGGGGAAGTGCCCCCCTGCCCTGCTCCCCGTGCGTTCACTACCAGGTGCTGCCCAAAGTGCCCCAGTGAGACAAGGGGCCCGGAAAAGCAGGAGGGTGCCACAGGCACCAAGGGTTAATGCACAACCAGGTGCACCACCAGAAGATTTGATTGGGCCTACACAGGCACCGACAGCCTTCCCAGTCTTTGTGCAGTATATGCCTGCTAACAATGGTATCCCTGCATTTAAGGAACTGACCTAGTGACCAATAGAAATGCTAGATTTAAAGCATTTGAAAGAGTCTATTTTGTATGGCTTACACTCTTCCTTTGTCAAAGAAATGCTAGCTAACCGGGCTGTACAGCATCAGTGATCAAGATTGGAAGGGATTGGTGTCAGCTGTTCTAGAAGCTGGTCAACAACTACAATGGTTGCCTGGTGGAAGCACGAAGCTACAAAACTAGCACAACATAATTTAGCAGGGGGAATAAATGTTACTAAGACCAGCTGCTTGGCGAAGGGTGTTATGCTGACTTACAGATCAGATGATGGTGTAATTGAACAATGTTGTGTTGCCAGTTTAAGAGCTTGGGATTTGGTTGAGGAACCTGGGGGGAAATCTACCTCCTTTACTTAAAATAACACAGGATTCTGGAGAAGTTTACAGAATTCAGAATTCTTACAGAGGTAGAGCTGAGCTGTGAATTTAGAGCCACATCAGAACCCGAAACCAGTCAGTCATTGATAGAAATACTGGCCTTTGAGAATGCAAACACCAAATGTAAGCAATCAGATCATTGAAAGCATGTGGAGCCCCTAATAGATGAATGGATTAGGGGAACCACTAGTATGGGTTCTCAGAAGTATAGTGCAAATATCATAGGACAAACTGTGGCTAGAAATATCAGAAATCAAAATGCTCGAAGTTTTAATTGTGGTCAGTTTGGTCATCTCCAAAGGCAGAGTTTGTATTTACAATA
Organism: Rattus rattus; assembly: GCF_011064425.1. Classification (NCBI taxonomy): domain Eukaryota; kingdom Metazoa; phylum Chordata; class Mammalia; order Rodentia; family Muridae; genus Rattus; species Rattus rattus. The sequence goes on along the minus strand of NC_046155.1, from coordinate 75,059,100 downwards.
TTATCAGTACAGTCCTAAGGCAGAGTTCAAAATGACAGGTATACCTATTCTAGAGACTACGGTAATCGTAGAGAACAGGCAGGTTTGGTTACCATGAGCCACAAAGGCTTCCAGGTTGTTGCAGCTGCTGTGGAAAGGGCAAATATTGGTCAAAGGATTGCCAGTCTTAAAAGAGACATAGGAGGGGGGTTGGGGATTTAGCTCAGTGGTAGAGTGCTTGCCTAGCAAGCGCAAGGCCCTGGGTTCGGTCCCCAGCTCTGGAAAAAAAAAAAAAAAAAAGAGAGAGACATAGGCGGTGACCTCTTGCCATCAGGAAACCAGGGGGCCGTTAGCTCAAGGCCCCACGGCAAAAATTTTCCTTTGATCATTCAGGAGGTACCAAGCAGGCAAGAAAATCTGGTGTTTCTCTGATTTTATACATGGGACAGAAGGAAGTGCAGCCTTGGCCACAGGTACTTGTAACATTCAACTTTTAGAGATAATGTAAAAGTTAAGCACTAGTGTTGTATGGTCCCTTACTTTCAGGGACAGTGGGAATAATCTGGGGGAAAAATGGATTAACTTCTCAAGGATTTGTTGTGGATCTGGGTGTTGTAGATGGGGGCGGATAGCAAGGAAAAAATAAAAATCATGGCAAATGTGGAAAAGGAGATGCACATTGAAGCAGGGGGTAGAATTGGCTCCGTTATTTCCTATATCAAGGGCAATGCCACTCCTATTGAATGAACAGGGCTTTTGGGAGCACCAGGAAATGTGTGTTCCGGCAAACAGTGGTCGATGATTGGAGACATGGTACAAATGAACGGTGTGGACATAGAAGGGTTGTTAGACACAGAAGCTGATGTAACTTTTGTGCTTTCACAAAAGTCTTGGAATTCAGATTGGCCAAGATATCACAAATAAGACAGAGTGTCTGATGAATTATCTGTGTGGGACCAGGCAGGGAAAAAGGGAAGTGTAGACCTTATGTGGATACCCATAAACTTATGAGGAAAAGGATATTTTACAACAGTGGGATGCTCAAATTAATATTCCTGCAATTCCAGGGACAGCAAATGAGATAATGGGTGATACGGTAGCTAACTCCTGAGGAGGGTCTTGATACCGTGATTGAGCAAAAACCAGGATGTCACAGGGATTGACTTTCCAAATTTATATAAAAGGGGCCACTACTGACTTACCAACAGCCTTGCCCCCAAAATGGTTATCAAACTAACCTTTGTGGCAAGAGCAGTAGCCTATAACAAAAGAAAAATTGCAAATACTTGAACAACTGGTACAAGAACAGCTTGGAGGCTCAACATGAAGAGTTTACCAGCCCATGGAATTCTGGTGTTTGTTGTTTTAAAAAAATTGGGTAAATAGAGTGGAGGAGGGTAACAGATTTAAGAGCAGTTAATGGGTCCTTTTCAAGCTGGGTTTCCTCTATCATCTTTGTTACCAAAATCACGGCCTATAATATAACTGTCTTGAATGGTTGCTTTTTCTCAATACCCTTGCATGAGAAAGAAAGTTTTGCTTTCTTGGTACCTACTCGGACTATAATAGCCATCCACTAAAGAGACCCCACTGGAAAGTACTTCCACAGGGAATGTTAAACAGTCCAATTTTGTCAATCTTTTGTGCAACAACCACTAGAAATGATCTGTGAGCAATCCCTCCATCTATCACTTATTATATGGATGACATTCTGTTGGCTGATTCGGACAAAGATGTTTTAGAGAATGTTTATGGTAACACAAAATTCTATCATGCTGGGGGTTACAGATTGCTCCAGAATAAAATACAAAGAGGAGATTCACTCAGTTATCTGGGTTATAAAACCAATCTACAAACAATTAGACCATAAAAGGTACAGATCTGTAGGGACCAATTGTGTACACTTAATGATATTTTCAAAAGTGGAGAGATTAATTGGTGGAGGCCTACAATTGGATTAAGTACGTATGAGTTAAGTAATTTGTTTCAAATATCACAAGGAGATTCCAATTCAAACATCTAAGATGTCTAACAGCCGAAGCAGAAAGTCAACTCTTGTAGAACAAAGACTGTAAGAGGCATAAGTGGATAGAATTGATCCTAAATTTGATTGTATTCTGGTCATTTTACCCTTGACTCATTCTCCTACCGGATTCATTATGCAAAGGGAAGATAGTATTTTGGAATGGCTATTCTTAGCTCATAAAGTTAAAAAAAATGGGAGACATTATAGAAAAGATTCCTAATTTATCAAAGACACAATAAGACTACATCGATTATCAGGAACATATATGGCTGAAATTGTTAAATTGTGGGTATCAATGAGGGCTGGCAAAAAGCTTGTACTTGGGCAAAATTAATAACAAATATCCAAAAGTTAAATGTATACAATTTAATAAAAGTGCTAACTGGGTTCTTCACATATTGTGAAGAGAACACAAATCCCAGAGGTACCAACTTTTTATACAGAAGGCAGGTTCTAAGTCAAAGTAAACAAGGTGGTCAAAAGTCCTTAATCTCCGTTCAAAGTCAGAATTGTATGCTATCCTTATGGTGTCATTAGGTTATCCTGAACCTCTAGACATAATTACTGACTCTTTGTATGCAAAGTCGTTTTGCATATAGAGACTGCTGAATTTGTACCTGATAACTCCAAATTAACGTTTATATAATTGTGGCAGGTCATAAGAAGTAGAAAACATCCACACATATTTGATCTTGATCTCATACAGATTTGCCAGGTCCATTAGCTCAAGGAAATGAAATGAAGTTGACAAATCACTAATTACTAACCAAATGTTAGACGCCTCAAAATTCATGAGAAACATGTTGAGGGAAAGGTAATAAAAGAAGAAAAATTAGAAAAGAAAAAAAAAAAAGGGTTGGGGTTTAGCTCAGTGGTAGAGCGCTTGCCTAGGAAAACAAGGCCCTGGGTTCGGTCCCCAGCTCAAAAAAAAAAAAAAAAAAAAAAAAAATTTTTTCCATCACTTGGCAACAAGCCAAAGAAATAACGTGTCCTACATGTTCTCTATATAATGAAATTCCATTACCTGCTGGGTAATTTCTAGGGGTACCAAAAGAAATGACATCTGGCAGATGGATGTTTTCTATTTTGCAGAATTTGGAAAACAAAGGCATACCATCATATCCTTGACTGGAACTCAGGGTTTCAAGGGGTAACTGCTTTAAGTTCTGAAAAGGCTGATTGTGTGATTACACACAATAGAAATAATGGCAATTATGGGGACACCTGCACTAAGTAAAACTTGACAATGCTCCCACATAGGATTCCAAGAAGGTGCAGCAATCCTTCGTATATTACACTATAAAAACATGGTACTAGTATACCCACAACCCCACAGGACAAGCAGTTATAGAAAGAACCAGTCATACCCAAAGAGTTGGCTACTGGGCTGGGGAGGTGGCTCAGAGGTTAAGAGCACTGACTGCTCTTCCAGAGGTCCTGAGTTCAAATCCCAGCAACCACATGGTAGCTCACAACCACCTGTAATGAGATCTGATGCCCTCTTCTGGCCTGTCTGAACACAGCTACAGTGTACTTACATATACTGAATCTTAAAAAAAAAAAAAAAAAAAAAAGATGCTTACCAAACAAAAGGGGTAAAAACCCTGGGACACACTAAATTTTAGCTGAGTTAACTTTCAATTTTTGTAATGTTGGTGTCTTGAGAGACACTGGGTTATTGAAATAACCAAGGAACTAAGCCAACCAATATACTATAAAGATATGTTGACATTAAAATGGAAACCTGCAGTAGTTTTAAGATGGGGACATGGTTATGTATCTACAGGGAATGAAAAGTCTGGCCACCAACAAAACGTACACAGATTAGATCTGATCAGGGAAAACCTCTTGTCAGCTGAGACAATGGCTTCACAAAACAAATAGCCCAGGTAATTCAGACTGAGTCAGTTACTGATCTCTCTTAAATGTGCATGGGAACCAACTTCTAAAGGGCTAGCCCTAATGACTGCTCACACAGATACTGGAAAGACAGACTGGGCACCAAATGCTACAGCTAGCTTTTCTCAAACCATTTTCCCCCTTGGGGCCCATACAGGAATCCTTCACCCCAGTTCAGCAGGAAGAAATTTTATGAAGATTGTCATCCTAGTCTTAAGGTGGGGTTTGGTCATTTGATGTGGTATAATTGTTACCATCTAGGATGGAAGGTTGGTATTGGTTATGATCAGGGATTGATAAAAACTTAGTTTTGTCTGAATTGTACATTAGAAATTTCAGGTATTTTGTTTCATTATTGTATATTGATAGTTTTGTTTATTGTATATTGAAAGAATGTAAGGTTCTGTTTGATTATATTGTATATACACCATTTATTGAAATGTGATGGTTCTTACAATTTCCATTGCTTGTAGATTGCTAATGACAGATTCTTTAAAGGGGGGGATATGAAGTGGAAACTTCTTTGGAAAGTTAGTTATGCCAAATGATTCACACAGGTGAAAGGATGTCTTGATAAAGCAAACTCATGAAAGACCGTTTTCCTGAAGCAGACACAGGTCAAAGGGTGTTTGGATATAACAGACACGTGAAAGGACGCTTGATGAAGGAGCATAACTGTGACCCCACAGACAGTGGGAGACGAGCACTGAGCCTTGGTTTGGTTTGTTTGCTCTGTCTCACTATTCTTCGCTAAAGCAGGCATGTATTGGTTCACCTTACATAGCCTTGTTGACCTCAACTTGTGACAACTCCAGCCTTGAAACTCGCCCAAGAACTGCCGCTGAGGTTCCTGAGGCAGCTTGCTGCTTCTGCAGCCTCCCCTGAGGCCGGTTGGTGAGCTTGGTGGTTTCTTCAGGATTGAGCTACAGCTGCCTGCTGTCTGCCTGCCTGGAGGACTGGTCTGCAGCCGCTGAGTCGTGTTTGGTGTTTGCTACAGGACTGAGCTGCTGCCCAAGAAGACCAAGTCACCCCCAAAGAACCTTTGCTGAACAGGTCCACTTCCCCCCATCCTAATAAATTTTCTCTTCACTACCTCTGCTGGGTGGTGGGCCACAGGAGAGGTTGAACCCTTATTAAAAGTAAGTTGTAAAAAATTTGTGCCTGGGCTGGAGAGATGGCTCAGTGGTTAAAGAGCGCTGACTGCTCTTCCGGAGGTCCTGAGTTCAAATCCCAGCAACCACATGGTGGCTCACAACCATCTGTAATGGGATCTGATGTCCTCTTGTGTGTCTGAAGACAGCTAAAGTGTACTTACATATAATAAATAAATCTTTAAAAAAAAATTTGTGCCTATATACACCCTATTATTGAAGTAATTTCAAGGGTAGTTTCTGCCCCACTGTAGCCTAGATAGTTCCCGAATAGAAGACAGAAACCTGGTATTTGTATATTAACAAGCTGTAAGCCTAAACAGGGCAGGTTCTGTGCTATTCCAACCTGCGCTCCAGCCTCAGGCCCAGTGTTATTCGCCCACCGAGTCCTGCTGTGTTTGTCCTACTCCATGTGTATCCTCAGGGTGATTTTCTCTTGGTCACATGCTCACGGTTCATCTGCATGGTCCACCCTCCCCATGGCGACCTTCTTAGTCCTCTACCTTTTTCCTTCTCCTCGTGGGTCCCTACTGAGACCTCCTACTCAATCTGGAGTCCTGCCTTCTCTCTCTCTCTCTGTCTGTCTCACACTCTAGCCTTTTACTACCCAATCAGAGATGGGGGAACGTTCTTTACAGCACACTGGTCAATACAATGTCCATGTCTAGACTGCAGCCTGGCTTTGGGACACAGCACTTAACCTCTGAATACACGACAAGCAAGAGCCCCAACACCACCTCACCCACATACACAGAAAAACAAAACCCACCCCTATCCTGCCAGCCAGACAGAATAAGGAAGATGAGAGACTTTCTCCTCAAGTAGACGTCTGGACCGCCTTTCCCTCCATCTGTCTGACCATTAATTGTACAGAGCTGCTGTGTGCTGCCATGGACTCTCAGGTTTAGAACACATTGTGAGGATGTGGCTAATGAGAGGCAGAGTATTTGTAGCAGAAATGTGAGGACCTGGGTTTAAATGCTCAGGACCACTGGCATGGTGAAGCACACCACGGGATAAAATCCCAACAGAGGTGGGAACAGCTCTGAGTTCCAGGACAGCCAGAGCTATGTCGTGAGACCCCATCTCAATAAATAAAAATCCCCCAGAACCCACCCAAAGCTGCACACATGTAAACCGAGCACTCTTGGAGGTGAGAGGTGGGGTCAAGACTCTTGGGCGATCTCTGACTAGCTGTGTGGGGCGGGGAGTGCGAGATAGAGAATTTGTCTCAAGGTCGAAGGTGAGAATACACAGGCTGTCTTTTGACTTCCACATACATGCCATGGCATACACAAATGAGGGAAGAAAAGAAGGGAGAGAAGGAAAAGGGAAGGAAGGAAAGCTATCTAGATAGGTACATCATTTCTGCCTTCTGGAATCAAGAGAATGCTCACAGATGCATCTTCGTTTAGAATTGTTGGTGTCTGCACTTGCTGCCTGCACTCAGCCCTTTCTGAGGGGGCTTTGTCCCCTCCCCTCTCCTTACTAGAGCCTCTTGGCTGAAGTCCACCAGTGGAGGTTACTTCCTTTTCCATTTGGTCTCTCTGCGGGGTGCCCCATCCCTCATAGCAACACACTCACCCTCACCGGTTTTCAAGGCTCCTCTTGGCCTCCTCTCTTCATATATATATTCCCTCTCCCTAGGTGATCTCATCTATTCTCATGGCTTTAAATACCATCTATATGCTGGTGACTCACAAACGTATATTTCTAGCCCAGACCTCTCCTCGGAGCTCCAGACTCCCATGCCCAACTTCCTGCTTGATGTCTCCAAGTCCAACGCCAGGAATTCTACAGGAAGGCCTCAATTCTTACTCCAAACCTGCTCCCCTCTCCATCTCGACGAATGCTCTGCAGTGTTTCTAGGTGTTTACTGGGAGCCTGAGGATCCTCTTAGATCTTTTTACCTGACAAACCCCAAGTGAACATCTGGTGTGATTTCCAGCAGAAAGCTCATGTCTGCCTAGATGTGGTAACACAACTGCACTCCAAACACAGGAGGCTGAGAATCCTGAATCCAGATCTGCCTGGAACGTATGCGGATTCTGTCCCAAAGAGGGGAAGGAGAGGAAAGAGGACAGCAAGGCCAGGCAAGGCAGAAATCTCACATTTGATCCTCCCCTCTCCCCCTCCCTCTCCCTCCTCTCTCTCCCCCCTCTGTCCCCTCTTCCTCACTCTTCCTCCCCCTCCTCCCTTCCCCTCCTCCCCCTCCCTCCCCTTCCCCTTCTCCCCTGTCCCGCTCCCCCTCCCTCTCACTCTGGTTTTCTTCTGTTCAAGCCAAAGTCTTTCAACTGATCTATTGAGTGCCATAGACTTTGGTCTGGTTAATGTGGATTCCTACCTCCCAAGTCCCAGCCTCAACCATTAGCAAGAACCAGTCAGTGTATTTCAGGAAAGGCTCCTGTATGAGAGCCAGGCCAGCCCTTCCCCCTTTTCATCTCCCATTTCCTTTCCTCCCTTTTCATCTTCCATTTCCTTTTCTCCAAGCTTTAAGTCACACCGGTTTCCAACCACCCTGTATTCTAGGTTCTTATCAAGTGGTTAATTTTTCTGAGAGGATTGTGTTTAGTAGCCCAGGCTGTCTTCAAGCTTAGAATCCTGCTTTCACTTCCTGAGTGCTGGGTCCCATTCCAAAGGCTTACTCAAGGTCTCCATAGTCTCCCAGATGCTCCCATACCTTGCCCAAGCCGCTCCTGCTACACTCTGGATTCAGCTCATGCCTCATTTTGGAAATGCCAGTTGACACATTTCCTGTAGGAAGGGTGCCCTGATGCACCCGGCTCCGGGCCATCCTTTGGCCATCTTGATTGTTGGAATGAATCATCCTCGTGTCTATTTCCCTACAAGGCCGTGAGGCTGGAGCCTGCTGCATAGAAGGTATTCAAGAGATGATGGGGTAATGGGACGTAGAGGTATGTTGGGCACAGAGCTTTTCCCACTGTGAACTGGTAAGGCTCATCACTGCTTGCCTTGTCCTTGGGCTCTTGCCTTTGGGGGAGGCTTTGCAAGGCATGCTGGGATAAGTCCAAGATGTCCACAATGAGATGACAGCAGTGAAGGATTCATTGATCACACAGCTCCTTTCCTTGGCTCCCAGGTCCAGACCTACAGCCTTTGCTCTGTAGTGCTGGCTGGTCTGGAATGCACTACGGCAACCATGACATGGAACTCATTGACAAATGTTCTGCCTCTGCCTCCCAGGTCCTGGGCCAGGAGGCCTGGCTTCCTCCTTCCTTTACCCCAGAGAGCTATGAAGGTCGAATGCTTTGTCTACACAAGGCCCTGAGTCTGGTCTTACACAAAGACAAATGGTAAACGTTCAATATTTATTGACTTGTGTGCTATGTCCCATGTGTAGGGGTCAGAAGTCAATCTGTAGGAATTCGGTCCTTTCTTCTACCATGTGAAGTCCTATAAGCAAAGCCAGGTTTGCATGGCAAGTGCCATTACCATGTGAGTTACCTCACACCCTCAAATTCTTTTCTTTTCTTTTTTTTTTTTTCCGGAGCTGGGGACCGAACCCAGGGCCTTGCCAGGGCCTTGCGCTTGCTAGGCAAGCGCTCTACCACTGAGCTAAATCCCCAACCCCAATGTTTGTGATTTTAATGTGCTCTTTGGAAGGGGTGACATGATCATGGCACAATTCAGAAGCATGCAGGTGGCTCACACCTTTAATCCCGCCTGGGGTCAGAGGCACACAGATCTCTGAGGCCAGCCTGGTCTCCACAGTGAGTCAGAGGCCAGCCAGGATTACAGAGGCACTGTCTCAAAGAGAACAACACAGGAAGATTTGGAGGCCAAATCTTTCCTATTCTTGCCCTTCCCTGCTTCACAACAACCTCATCCTTTAGCGGTCACCATAGATACCATTTTCTTGTGCAGTCTTCTGGAAGTAATATACGCACAAATAAACATGTGTAAGGTCTTCCCCCCATTCAACGGCAGCATTCCCAGGTGCTGCGCTGCACTCTGCATCTCGGCTTAAGCAAAAGAGATCACGAAGACAATTTTGTGTGTATGAGAATATATATATATCTGTAGCCTCACTTTTCATGGCTGCATACTATTTTGATATGGGAGATTATGTCATAGCTAATTTAACCAGTCTCTCATGCCTGGACATTTCATTTATTTTCTTTTTAGAAGTTGTAGGTAAGTCAGATGGTGGTGCACGGATTTAATACCAGGTCTTGGGAAGCAGAGACAGGTGGATCTGAGTTCGAGGTCAGCTTGCTCTAAAAACAGTGAGTTCCAGAACAACCAGGGCTACACTGAAACCCTATCTCAAAAAAAAAAAAAAAAAAAAAAAAAAAAAAAAAGAGGTTGTGCTGAGACTTCTCCATTTCATAGGGGACCAGTATTGTGTTATGACTTAATATTATTTTAAAGTTTTAAAATACAAACATGTAAAATTTACTCCCATGTTATCTTTATTCAGTGCCAGGGAGCAAACTGAGTGCGTGCTAAGTACACACTGTACTGGGGCCGCAGGCCTTGACAAACATTCAGGTGTACAGTTAGTCAGTGTTAGGCATAGTCACATGTTGGGCAGAAGAATTTCTCTGTTGAGGCCCAATATTTAGTGAGGCTGACTTAGTATCTGGGGCACTCCGGACTCAGAGATGAATCAGCCTGGTCTCTGTCGCAACTCCCCGGCTGTAAACAGGCAAAACTGTCATCAGAACTGAGTCTAAGGGTTTTCTGGCTAGAGGGATATAGAGATGAGAGGGTGTGTGTGTGTGTGTGTGTGTGTGTGTGTGTGTGTGTGTGTGTGTGTGTGTGTGTATGCTCCAAAAGATTGCTAGGAACAGGTGACTTGGAATGATCGGGGAAGGCAGTTCTCAGGAGTAGTGGATCCTAGAGGAGATCAGAAACTGAAGGTCAAGTGTTATCTGCCATACGTGGGCAGGGGATTCCTGGCCCTGAAGGGCACCTCTGAGGATTTGGCCTTTCCAGAAGGTAAGTTCAGGACACAAGAAAATCGAAGGTTAGGGTTGAAGCCTCCTGTAGCACAATCTGTAATCCAGTGAGGTAGGAGATTCAGGAGTTCAAGGCCAACCCATGCTGCCCACCTGGCTAATGCCCATTAAGATATTAAAAAACAAACAAACAAACAAACAAACAAACCAGACAGAAGGCTAGTGGCGGGAGGCAGGAGGCAGCTCGTGATGACTGCAGGTTCAAGGAACAGAAGTGGAGATGGCAGAGGGTGGTGGGAGATGTGGGTCTGATAATGGGACCCAGGTCCCGAGCTGAGTTGGATCACAAGATGGAAGGACAGAAGGGAAAGCCAGTCTCCTTCCGAATGTGGTTTCCCAGAGCAGCAGGAGCAGGTCTCTTCATCTTTTGCCGGCGGGTCCCTAGGTCACTGCGGATCTCTAAGCCACACCCACGGACACCCAGGGAGGGGTAGGACAGCTGCCCTTTCCTTTCCCCTCTGGTGCTTTCTGGCATGGGGGTGTGAGTGAAACCAGCGTCGCTATGGCAACCAGGCCGGGTGGTCGGGCCCTGGAGCCCTGGGAGCCAGCGAAGGCGAGAGGCGGGGCAGCGGGAGGCGCCAGGGCTGCGCGGCGGGGCGGGGGCCTGGGTCTCCCGGGAGGAGCTGGGGAACACCGGGCGCCTCTCGCGGAGGTGCACGCCAAGTTCTCGGGTGAGTGTGCACGCGTGTCAGCTGGCCCAAGGCGCACGGGCGGGTGTGAGCGCGAGCACACGTGTGGAGTGTGCACTCGCGTGCGTTCTGGGGCCCGTGCCTGGCCCTCTTCGCCCCGCGCCCCTCCCGGCGGCCCGCGGCAGCTCCCGCCACTCCCGCCCCGCGCCGCTTCTCGCTCGGTCCTCGCCCGCCGCGCCGCAGTCGCCGCCGCCGCCCAGCCTGCGCCCACGGGCGGCCCGTGCTGGGCACCTGTTGGAGGCTCAGGGACAGGTGCGGGGGCTGGACCGGCCAGGGGAGCGCGGGTGAGGGTGAGAGGCGGAGAAAACCGAGGCAAGGGGTCCCTACGTTGGGAGGGCGGATGACCCGGGTTAGGGACTAGGCAGGCAGACAGGCAGAAGCTTAGGCTGAGTGAAGAGAAGCCTAGAGGGGTGGTGGGTGACACCCGGGCCAGCCCCGCGCCTGATGCAGAAGATGGCCAGAGCTTCAGAGCAGCAAAGGAGGGGGAACTGTGGGGTTCCTGGAGGACTTGCAAGGATGGGGACAGAGGGAGAGCCCAGAATAAGAGGAAAGCCCTGGAAAGGTGACAGAGGGACAATGTGCAGGTAGTGGGCAGGGTTAAGTGGGAGTCACGACCTGTCTGCCAGGACTGATCTGACAACCCAGCCAGCCCCTTGTGAAGCCAGGCCTCCTGCCTGCCCACCAACTAGCACAGATCATCCTCTCCCTCAACACCCAGGAAGGGAGGGCAGTGAGGTTCCTACAGACCCCAGCGGGCCACTCCAGCTCTACACCCGTCTCCCAGCCAGAGGTGCTGCATGAGGGGCCGCAGGGGCGATCGCATGACCATCAACATCCAGGAGCACATGGCCATCAACGTGTGCCCTGGACCCATCAGGCCCATCCGCCAGATCTCCGACTACTTCCCTCGCAGGGGGCCAGGACCAGAGGGTGGCGGCGGCGGCAGGGGCTGCGGGGAAGCCCCAGCTCATCTGGCCCCTCTGGCTCTGGCCCCCCCTGCGGCTCTCCTTGGGGCCACTACACCCGACGATGGAGCTGAGGTAGACAGCTACGACTCGGATGATACCAGTGAGTCTGGGGGCTCAGTGAGCTTGTGGGAGTGAGCAGCCTCCTGAATGCGTGTGTGCATGGAGGATGGGGAGGAGGAAGGGCAGTCCCGCCACCACAGCTGCAGTCTGGGTGCAGATTACAGCTTCAGCAAGGCTCAATATTCAATATTTCTGCTGAGACACTCCACCACCCACACAGACAGTTGCGGCCGAGCCAGGGACCTAGACGCAGGCATGCACATGGCTGCTCAGCCTCTTGCACATACACTGGCAGGCCCGCAGAGATAAGGGCACATTCTTTTAGCCACCAGGTCTCACACCTTGACCTGGACCAAAGACTCACGTTACTCTCTCTCCTCTCGCTTTTTCTGCAGCTGCCCTGGGCACGCTGGAATTTGACCTTCTCTATGATCAGGCTTCCTGCATGCTGCACTGTAGAATCCTCAGGGCCAAGGTGTGTATCCCTCCTTCCCAGCCTGCCACCCTGGGGTGGAGGTTCCACCTTCCCCCAGTCCTCCTTCTGCATCTCTGGAACCGTACTCTGTGGGGATCTAGTCCTGCAGGAGGAGGGAGAAAGGCTTGGGAGGCTAAAGTCCCCCTTGCATCCTGTCCTCCAGGGCCTCAAGCCCATGGATTTCAACGGCCTGGCTGACCCCTATGTAAAGCTGCACCTCCTGCCAGGAGCCTGCAAGGTATGTCTCCTTCCAGGACTCGCTTGGTTTATGGGTCCCTCCCCACCCCCATCTTAAGCCTTTGGGGGTTATAGGGTCCATGCATCAGAACCCTTTGTCCCCATGCCCCAGGCCAATAAGCTAAAAACCAAGACACAGAGGAACACACTGAACCCAGTGTGGAACGAGGAGCTGACGTACAGTGGAATCACAGATGACGACATCACCCACAAGGTGCTCAGGTGAGGGCTTTTCCTTCAGGCAGTACCTCTGGGAAAGCTGTCGTTGTAATCTTTGTTTGGTCCATCTCATGTCCCACCAAACCCCTGTCTTGGTGACACTCCACAATAACCAGCGGCCCCCACAGCCCTCGGCAGCAAGTTCAAGTGTTCTTAACGGCCTTCTGGCAGAGGGCTAGGTTTGGCATCTGAGGGCTTTTAGTTGTGCCTACATGCCCTTGGCCTCCGGCCAACCTCAATCTTTGATCTGAGGCTCAGCCCCAAATGTGCCTCTTCCGGAGAGGATTCTCTGCTCTCCAAGACACCCTTCCAGAGCCTTTGACTCTAGTCAGATCTACACACCTCGGGCTGCCCACCCTATTCCATATCTACCTATAATCCGAGGAGGAAAGTCTTCCCGGTCAGAGAACTTGCCACCACGCTAGGTGTGAGAAGCACTTCTAAAGGGAACCGAGGCAACTGAGTCCAGGTCAGGAGAAACTTCTTCCTTTACGCTTGGGTGATAGGGAACTGCTGAGGGCTTCTTATCATGCAGAGATAAAGGCAGAAGCAGCAAAATTGGCCTCACAGTAGACAATGAACCCTTGAGGTCAAGGTCACAGAGGCAGTTTTTTTTTTTTTTTTTTTTGACTGGGTCAGCCCAGGCTGGCCTTGAACTTAGTGCTTAGGATCACAGTGCCACCGTACCCAGTTCCTAGGGAGCATTTCTTTGCTTTAACCCTCACGACAGCTTTAGGGCACTGGGGTGACTTGCCCAAGGTCACACAGGTAATGAGCAGGACTGAGATTTCAATACATCGTACCGTAACCACTCACGTCTCCACCCCATATTGCTGAACCTGGGTCAGGCTCGTCTTGCTCAAATGGGAAAGAAAAGGGCACCCAAGTCAATCAGGAGTCCTTGACTGGTTACTACCACTGTGTCTGTGGCCATACCCACCAAGCCACATCCGTGGGGTTCAGCTGGGTAATTCTTGATAAGATACAGGGCAGCCCTGGGCGGATCCAATTGCCCTTCTCAAGCCCCCACCCATTTTACAGATGAGGTGTTGAACTTAGGGCAGACCTGGAATCAGTCTGAGGACCTTTTTCTCCCTCCGGAGTGGGGCTCAGATACCCAGGGGCCCTGACACTACCATTCCCGCCAGGATCTCGGTCTGTGATGAGGACAAGCTGAGCCACAATGAATTTATTGGGGAGATCCGAGTGCCCCTCCGCCGCCTCAAGCCTTCACAGAAGAAGCATTTTAACATCTGCCTTGAGCGTCAGGTCCCGGTCCGTGTGGGGCTAACAGGTATGGGGCGAGGGGATCTGGAAAGGTCAGCTGGCCAGAACCTCTTCTTTGCCTCCTCAGCTTCCTTCGCCCTCTTCAATGTCTGCGGCGCTGAGGGGCATATCCTGTTACCTGAAGGAGGTGAGGCACATGATGCTGAGAACCCTGTCTAGGTGGGGGGTGGGGCAAACCACAGACTGACCTCTGCCTCCTTCTCTGGCAGCTAGAGCAGGCAGAGCAGGGACCTGGGCTGTTGGAAGAGCGCGGGCGCATCCTGCTGAGCCTCAGCTACAGCTCTCGGCGGCATGGGCTGCTGGTGGGCATTGTTCGCTGTGCTCACCTGGCTGCAATGGATGTTAACGGCTACTCTGACCCTTATGTGAAGACGTGAGCCCTTGCCCAAGCCTGACCCCAGCCTAACTGCTCTGGGGCCTAGCCTGTCCCTAACTAACTTCACGTTCCCCTCTCCCCCTAGGTACTTGAGACCAGACGTGGATAAGAAATCCAAGCATAAGACGTGTGTAAAGAAGAAGACGCTAAACCCGGAATTTAATGAGGTAAAAATGGCAGGGAGCAGAAATCAAGATGGTCTGGGGAGAGCAATGTGAGAAGGCCTCTCAGAAAGCACCTCCTGCCTTGTTCTCAGGAATTCTTCTATGAGATGGAACTCTCCACTCTGGCTACCAAGACCCTGGAAGTCACAGTCTGGGACTACGACATTGGCAAATCCAATGACTTCATAGGTGAGTGGAGGAGTCCACCAGGTGTCAGGGAAGTGGAGGAGAGGGGCACTGACAGGTTGGCCTGCCTTGCCTGTTCTTCAGGTGGTGTGTCTCTGGGGCCAGGAGCCCGGGGAGAGGCCCAGAAACACTGGAGAGACTGTCTACACCAGCCAGACACAGCAGTGGAGCGCTGGCATACCCTGACCAGCGAGCTGCCCCCAGCAGCAGGGGCGTTGCCGTTGGCCTGAACAGACTGCAGCTGCCCAGCACAGGCCCTCTGCGGCCGGGTCCAGTACCCAACCTTCGCACGAGTGTGTTGCACGTTTACATGGGTGGGATGCCCCTGCCCCACACTACCTGTCTTATTTTTGTGAGTCTCTGTGACCGTGGGTCTATCTTCTTGTGAGGGATGTGGAGAGCTATATTCACATATGCAAACTTCCTCCTGCCTGACTTGCTGTTACCTGCAAATATGCAACCACCCCATGCACAGGGCTACGTGGGAGTCTCCTGCCAGTGCCCCACCCAATCCTGCAGCTCCTCTCTTGGCCTCTCCAGGCTGCCTGGTCCCCTGCCCCACAAGGAGGGGGTGGGATTAGGGGAGATTAGAGGAGGACATTTCCAAATAGAGGAAAGGACAAGGAAAGAAAGAGCCAACTCTTTAATACAGAGCCTTCATTAAAATGTCCCAGCCCTGCGCAGCTGCTCTTCTAAAGGGGCGGCCACCAAGGGTCTCTACCTTCCTAAGACGTAGCAGACCCTTTTGGCCACTCATTAAATAACTGTTCCCAGGATGGGGGTGGGTGTGAGGGCAGGGCCCCTGCCACCTTCCTCGGGGACATTTGTGCATGTTTACGCCTTTTCTGATTGTGTCAGTGGCCGAAGCATGGCAACTGGGCATCAATAAACATCTCTTGAGGAAGTGGGCTCAGTGTGCTGGCTCAGGAGGAGCACTGGGCGGGGTGCCTGGCAGGTAGCACTGAGTGGCTACTCTGGGATGTCGATCACCAGGTCATCATCTCCGTCTAGGGCATCATCTCCGCTGCCGGCATCGCTGAACATCTGCTGAGGGACGGTGCTCAGGATTGTATGTGGAGGCATCTTGGGAGGAGGCAGGGGGGTCAGGGCTGCCCCAACACTGGCACCAGAACCCCTGGCAGGGAAAGCCAGCGGTCCACCCACAGGGCAGTCAGGGGGGCCCACCGCCATCTGCAGCAGGGGGAGAAACATAAAGAGGTCTAGTCAGATGCACCAGCACTAGGAAGCTGCACAGTGCCCACTGAAAGTCAGGTCAAGGTGTGTGTGTGGGCCCACCGCAGCCCCTCAGTCTCAAGCCATGAATGCCTGGGGTGAGGGGCAGAGATGGAGGCATGATGGGGATGGGGTGAGGGGAGTCTGACAGGGACCCTGACAGAAGGCTGGGCTCTTCCTTTTCTACCAAGGCACTCTGGTTGCTGTGTCCACGGTTACAGCCAGATTCAAGACTAGTGCCTTCCTCCTGCCTCTGGGTACCACCTGCCACCACTGGTCGGCTCTCCCTCCTCCTCCTGTGGGAGTCACTGGTCTATGAGGCATCACAGGCTACCTAAGCCAGAAGCCTAAGCAACAGCTTTGCTCCCCAGTTTCTATGACCATTGTGGATGAGCCCCTCCTTGGGACGAGCCCCAGCAGCCACCAGCCTGGGCCAGGACCTTCTCTCAGCTCACCTGGTCTAGGCACCAGCCTCCTAACTGGACTCCCTGCCTTCAGCCTCTCCCAGCTCCAGCTCCTCCTCCACACTGCGGCCAGAGTGGTCACTCTAGAACACAAACCTGAGCATGTCACTCCTCTGCCTGAGGGCCTTGGCCTTGGCTGCCCTCAGGATGGGCAGTGAAGTGTGCCTAACAGGCTGGCTCCGTTCCATTTGTCAAAGTCATGCCTTGTCCTCTAAGTTGCAAAGGACTGTTTGCCCCACCCTGCCAGTCCTCATACATCCTCCCTCAAGAGAACTCCCTGGATGCCATGACAGCTCATGTGCCTAATATGGCCTAGGTGACTTCTACCAATAATCTCCACCTTACATACCATCCTAGAAGAGAGACAGGGTCATCTGTCAGGAGAAGGAACTGAGGTGTGGAAACAGAAGTTAAAGTCTAGTCCTCATTGCACAGCAGCCAAGGGGCCCATGTGGCTGGGGCAGTGAGCAACACACATGTGTGGCATCTACAACGACCTCCTGACATTGCCATGCCTGGCCTATGGCCTGCTCCTGCTTCTCAAGGACCCCCTCCTTTTCCTTTGCTTGTGGAGTGATGTGAGGGTGCTAGAGTAGCCGAGGTCTCAGACAGGGGCAGCTTTGGGAAGAACCAGGACCCCTAGAGTGGTTGGAATGAGAATGCTTCCCCCATAGGCTCTTATGTTTGAACATTCGGTGCCTAGCTGGTGAAACTGTATAGAACTCAGTAGCTGGTCTTGCTGGGGGAGGTGTGTCACTGGAGGTGAGGTTGGACTTTTCAAAAGCCCTTGGACTTCTCATCTAGCTTAGATGCTCTCTGTCTCTCCCCTCTGTTCTCCACAGACTCATGGATTCTAGTCCTCTAAAACCACAAGTCCCAACTAAACACTACTGGTTGCCTTGGTCATGGTGTCACAGCAATGGAAAAGTAACCAAGACAGCCCGAGTGCACAGAGAACTGATGCACACACATGACTAAAGACAACTCCAGGGGACCAGGCCTCTATGGCTCCTCTGCATCACCACCCCACTCCCCAGGACCTACACTCCCCAGGACCTCCTCAGCATGACCAAGAGCAGCCAATGCAGCTCTATGGGGCTGCCAAGGCGCAGGCATTGGCTAGGCTATGTTCTCATCCTGCACTCATTTTAGCCTCTCACGTGCTCCATGAAGGAAAGAGAGCTCAAGTGACACACCCAAGGTCACATGTGAGTATGTGAAAGAGTTGAATCCAAATCCTTTCTCTCCCACCTAGGAAGTTCTGGGACTCAGCTCTTCAGTGGTGGCATCTAGGCCTCCCTTCTGTGTCTTCAGCCATGTTGTACCTCCCCCACCCCACCTGGGACTATGCTCATCTTACTGACCCAGTGCTCCATCAGCCCTTCCCTGATTCCCCATGCCCAGAAGCAAAAGCAGTCGATTCCAGCCTTTCTCTTGCATCCCAGCCACCACATCCAAACCTGCCAAAGCTCTTACCTGCCCTAGGTTGCCGTGCCGTGTTTTCTCCCACCGTCCTGAGTGCTTTCAGGAAAGGCCAGCATGCATTACTAGCCCAACTGTTCCCCAGTGCTAGGGACTCAAGGCTTTGAAAATGCCAGGCAAGAACTCCCACTGAGCCACTAGTCCTGAGAATTCACACATAATCCCCAGGAACTAGAGGTGCAGGGAGCTGTGAGCTGCTTCATGTGAGCCTCTCAACTTGGGTCCCTGGGTTTCTTCTAATCCCTGGAGTTCATTCACTCATCCTTTATTTCTCTCTCTCTCTCTCTCTCCTCCCCTCCCTATTCCTTCTTTTTCTGAGACACTCATAGTCACCTGCCTCTGCCTTCCAAGTGCTGGGATTAAGGGTGTATAGCACTATGCCAGGCAGAATTCGCACTCTCAGCCACTATAAATACACTCTGATTCTACTTGTGATGTCAGGGCACCCAGAGCTGTGTAGCCTGGTCCCTACTCAACTTTGCTTTCCAGATGAGGGGCATGGCTGCCTCCCTTTATCTTAGGTTTGCTTCTCATCAGTCTGGATCGAGCAGCCTTTTCCCCTTCTCCATTCGTACAGCCCCAGCTCACAAAGGCCACTGTCCAAATAGCATTTCCAGATGCTCTCTCGACAGGTTCATGGCCAATTCCCATCTCTCTTCTAGAACCAGCTTCTCCCATAATCCTCATTTCAGCTGCCGGTCTGCGTCTTTATACTCTCAGGTTAAGAGCCCTGGGATTCGGGGAACCCTTCTCCCTCTCAGTCAAACTGCAGCTCTCAGGAAACCCCAAAGGCCTTCTGACACGGATCCATGGTGTACTCTGCAGGGTTCTTGCAGTCACTTCCTTCTGAGTGTACCCAGGCCTGTCTCCACAGAGCCACCTTGTCCATGTGTCTGAAAATGCAAGCTGATCTAGACCTTGCCCTGCTCTCCCTGCCCTAGCAGCTCTTACTCCATTCCCACATAAGCCCTAGTCCCTAGCACCTCGAGGCCCCGTGTGCTTTCAGCCCTTGGCTCTATGGGCTCTCATCAGTGACCCAGCCTCCTCCCTTTTGTTTTTGCTCGTTTTGAGACACATCCTGACTATGAAGCCCTGGCTTGTCTATGCAGCTCTGGCTGGCCTTGAACTCATAAGAATTCACCTACTTCTACCTCCATAGTGCTGGGATTAAGGACATGAGCCACCACACCCCTGGCCTCCTTGTCTTTCAACAAGCATGTTTACCAGACTGAAACACTTTCCCAGACTCCTCATGGCTTATTTCCTGAATCCAGTCAATAGTACCCTAGATTATCCACCTTAAAAGTCCCACCGATGGGGTTGGGGATTTAGCTCAGTGGTAGAGTGCTCAAGCGCAAGGCCCTGGGTTCGGTCCTCAGCTGGGGGGAGGGAGGGGAAGTCCCACCCATTCTGTTCCTTTGTCTCTACTAGGGCCAATGGATCTTATTTGTCCTCTGCCAATTGTGCCAGAACAGGAGCCCTGTACGAGGGTTTGTCTCAATGTCTGTGGTAGAGTTGCAGCACTCCAGATAGGGTCTTTGACACAGACATAGGAGGCAGTCACGGACACTTGCTGATTTTACCAGGTTGGATCAGTTTGAGTATAGGATACTTGCTCAAAGTCACACTGTTCTGAACTGTGAAGGCCTTGATTAGACTCTAAGCACCACAATCCCAGCCCAGCTCCAGGGCTGCATACAGTACTCATGCACAAAATGCTTCCCTCTAGCCATGCTGCAGGTCCCAGTCACACAGCCAGGCTGTGAGGCAGGACCTCAAGCACCCTAACTTGGGAGTCTTCCAAGACTAATTGTACTACTGCCAGCACAGTTCTCTGCTCTGCCCTTCAGTGTTGAGCCTTGGGTTAAAACTACACATCTCAAATTAACTTTTCAAAATTCCTGGACATTGGACTAAGGGTGTAGCCAAGTCATTATGCTAGTACGCACCAAGCCCTGGGCTCAACTCTCAGCACTCCGTAAACAAGGTGTGGTGGCACAGGCCTGTAATCCTAGCACCAAAAAGTTGGAGGCAGGAGAACCAGAAGTTCAAGGTCATTCTTCCTAGATAATGCAGCAAGAGACCCTTTCTCAAGCAAAACCACTCAGTTCCTGTACATGCCCCCTAGTGCTAAGCTTCCTTTAGATCCACGTCCTGCCTTGTGGCCCCTCCCTACAGTCCCAGGTCAGGGTACCTTGAGTTTCCGGGGTAGGCGGGGCCGTTTCTCCAGCTTGGGCCTCAGGGGGCTGGGCTCAGGCAGCTGCAGGGCCAGGTAGTCAGAAGGGAATGGGGGGTAAGGGGGAGAAGCCAGCTGCAGGTGGGAGCAGGAAGATGGAGATGGGAAATGGAACAGGTGAAGGGAGGGAATGTACACAGGAGAATGGAAAACAAAAGACATGCTGATGAGTGTGGCTCCCAGGGCTCCTGAGAACAGAAGGGAAGGGACAGCAGCAGGACTGTGTCCTGGGTCTGCCCCTACACAGGCAAGAGTAGGCCACCCTGACTCACACCCGCCAGAGGTTACTTGCTGGCCACATGTGGACACATTCTGAATCAGTAAGACTCACCCTTGCCCAAGCGACACCCACAGTATTCCCAGGCACGGTAGCACACTACCTCCTAGCCTTGATCCCAACTCACCGAGCTCAGGTATGGGGAGGGGGCCCCAGAAGTCTGCAGGGGAAATCCTGATGAAGGAGGCAATGAGAGGCTGGAAGGGGATGGGGCACCTCCCATCGGGGGGCTTCTCTTCCTGGAGGACAGGGAGAGAGTTAGAAGCAGCAGGAAAGCCCAGATCCCCACTCCCGCCCTGGAAGAGTCTGGTTCCTGCTTACCTCTTAGGGGCTGGTGTGTCGGACAACTTGGGCGTCCCTTCTGTCTCACTGTTATCTGAAGACGCAGTGGCATCTGAATCTGTGGGGTTGTAGAGGGTTTCCCAATCCACCTCAGAGGTCTGTAACCTCAACACTACAGAAAGGTGCTAGGGAGGGTGACCTCCCAGTTGGCACACATGCAAGGGTGTGGTTCTGGGGAGTCGCTCAACTCTCATCTGCTTCTCACACAGGCACAGGCACTTTTTTTTTTTTTTTTTTTTTTTTAAGGATTTATTTGATGTATGTAGCTGTCTTCAGACACAGCAGAAGAGAGCATCAGATCCCATTACACATGGTTGTGAGTCATCATGTGGTTGCTGGGTATTGAACTCATGACCTCTGGAAGAGCAGTCAGTACTCTTTTTTTTTTTTTTTTTTATTAAAATAGTTTTCTTTTTTTTTTTCTTTTCTTTTTTTTTTAAGATTTATTCATTTATTATATAAAGTACACTGTAGCTGTCTTCATACACACCCAGAAGAGGGCATCGGATCTCTTTACAGATGGTTTGTAAGCCACCATGTGGTTGCTGGGATTTGAACTCAGGACCTCTGGAAGAGCAGTCAGTGCTCCAACCACCGAGCCATCTCTCCAGCCCCTCCGTGGCACTCTTGCCAACACGTGCAATGTGCCAGGCTCCTTACACTCTCCTGGTTTTTTTAGGCACAGAAGTAGGAAGTGCACCACCTGTGCTCCCAGATGAGCTCACTGAACGCAGGACGCAGAAGGCACTGTACGGAGCCTGTGAGTCTCTGACCACCCTAGGCCACACTCTCATGTGCCTCTAAGTAACTGTCAGTTTCTGCTCTACTTTCCTTATCCAGGGACCCATACAACATCCCTCAAAACCATTAGAGCTTCCTCTGCTCCGCATTCCAACTGCCACCAGCTCAGGCCGCCAACATGTTAAGACACCGGCTCAGCCATTTGCCACTTGCTGTTCAACCCATTTAGGATCTCGGTGCACATGCTCTAGCATCTACCTTAGCACACACTAAGGCCCGACCCCGGCCTCTGTGCTCTGGCTAATTGCTTGCTCAGTGTGGTCCCTCGAAGGCTCATCAGTCACTGAGCAACCACTGCACAAGACACATGTTTTCTTCTACTTGGATCCCTTATTTATATCCAAGACTCTCAATGTACGTGCATCCCTGGGTGCCCTGAACTCTGAGAGCTTCCTGCTACTATCTCCTATGTTTGTATGTATGTGTTTGTGTGTGGAATGTTCATGCGCAAGCCTGAGGAAGTCAGAAGAAGGCATTCGACCCCTTGGAATAATGATGTCTGTTGCGGTTGTACACACCAGCCTGGTAATCAACATTACTCACCTAGAATTCATAGGTGAACTGCTACTTCAATTTCTACATAGCCCACCCCTTAAAGTGGCTTTCTCTCATTCACACACAATTCAGATACTACCTGCTTTTGTGTGATCTATAAGCTAGAGCACTTTGTTGTTGTTTAAAATGGATCTCTGTAATCCAGGTTGGCTTGGAATTCACCCTGTTGACTAGGCTGTCTTCTAAACTGGTGGTGGTTATGCCTCAGTCTCCTAACTGTTAAAATTAGAGACATATTCCACACGCCTAACTGCCTCTCACTTATTTTTGTTTTTTTCAGAAAGGGTCTTTGTAGTTCAAGCTGGCTTGGAACTTAAGAGTTATCCTTCTGCCTCAGCCTCCCAATGCTGGGATTACAGATATAAGGCATCTGCCCCGTGGCTCTTGCATTTGTAGCTTTTCATTTTTGCTTAGAGGCAGGGCATTATGTAGTTGTAGTTGGCCTTGAACTTTTGGCCCTCCTGCCTCTACCTCTCAAGAAGGGCTGGGATTAAAGGTCTGTTCCACCATGCTTGGCTTTACCTCCCACCCCCCTCTCTATGAAACATAGTTTCATTTAGCTCATATTTAAGCTTTTTAAAAATTACATTTACTTATTTGTGTGCATATGTGTGCATTCATGAGGAGGTCAGAGTACAATTTAAGGGGACGGTTATCTCTTACACTGTAAATCCTAGGGATTGAATTCAGGTGGTCAGGTTCAGCCACAAGTGTCTGTGCTACTCAACAAGCCATCGCAAAAGAAACTAGGTGTGGGCTGGAGAGGTGGCTTCTATTCCAGAGGACCTGGGTTCAATTCCTAGTACTCACTTCACTGCTCACAACCGTCTGTAAGTCAGCCTAGGAGACCCAGTGCCCATTCGGGCTTCCAGAGAGACCTGTGTGTACATGGCAGGCAGGTAGGCAGGCAAACACCCACCCGTGCACATAGAAATAAATATCTTAAAAACTGAAAAAAGTAGGTGGGTGGGTGCTGTGGCACAAGTATGAAATTCCAGCATGGGTGAGGTTTGGGTATGAGTGCAAGACCTACTAGTGCTACAAATGAATATACCTCAAACAACAGCAACAAAAGCAAAAAGTAAGACGTTATAAAGATTACATCAAATTATATAAAATTCAAAATTTAATGTTTACAAATAAAAGTTCTAATAAAACAGAGCCATTTTATTTACTAATATGCTGGCTATGGCTGCATCTGCATGAGCTAGGCAGTTTGTTTAATGACAATATTTTATAAGACTATTTTCCTGGCCCTTTGCAAAGGAAATGACTACCCCGTTTCCTGCTTCAAGGTTTATTTTTATATGAACATGCTGTTGCTGTCTTCAGACACAGCAGAAGACGACACAGGATCCCATTACAGATGGTTGTGAGCCACCATGTGGTTGCTGGGAATTGAATTCAGGACCTCTGGAAGAGTGGTCAGTGCTCTTAACCACTGAGCCATCTCTCCAGCCTGTCTTGCTGACTTTAATCTACCTCCTGTTATACAGTAGTTACTGCCGCCTTTAGTCCTCATCACACTCTCACCATCACTTAAAATCCTAGTTTGTCGTTTTCTTCTCATTACCACAGTGTGTTTGTGCAGATGCCCATATGCTGTGGCAAGTGTTTCAGGTTAGAGGACAACTTTCGGGGTTATTCTCCTTTAAGGATTGAGTCTCAGTACTAACTCCATGCCTCTGTCATGCGTTACTGGCATGGGGTGGGGTCCTGTATCTTTCTAGTTTTTTTTTTCATTTATTACACATAACTGATAGAAATGACAAGCAGCCAGAGGCTTCCTTCATTTGCTAGCCTGTGACAAGCACAATGCCTGGAACACAGTGGATAAGTAAATGCTTAAGAATCCAGGGGCATGGTATGTCTAAGGCTAGCTTCAGGCTAGCCTGGTCTATGAAGCAAGTTCCAGGCAAGCCAGGGCTACACAGAGAAACTCTGTCCTGTGGGGTAGAAAAAAGACAAAACAGAGAGAAGGCAACAGAAGGCAGCAACTAGGCTTAAGAACCATTGGAGGGGCTACATCAGCTCCATATCCTAAGAGGATGAACCCAGGGACACTTGTTTAACGAACCAGTATCTCATGTCCTAAAAATGTGCATGACTTTGCTCACCGGAAGAGTCTTCATCCACGTTCTCATACTGCAGAAGTCGATCTAGAAGGAAACTGAGAGAAGTGGGAAGGAGAATGATTATTCCCATTTTGGTGATGTTCTTGAGCTCTATCTAGTCCCTCCTAGAAGGCCCACTGGATCCTCCTAAAACTGCATGCATTTGGGGTCCTATTCCAGGGCGGAGTGAGAACGAGGATTCCCAAGGATAAGGAAACTACATTGCTGTGTCCACAACAAGCCTTACCTCTTGTCTCGGGAAACCTTCAGCAATTTTCTTTGCGCCTTCCTGAGCTCCTCCTGGAAGCACTCGTGTTCCTGCAGCGGACAGGGAGGGTGCTGAGCCAAGAGCAATCCGTAAAAGACCCAGAACCCAGAGACATCTCTCCCTACTCACCCCCTTTACCACATGGGTAAACTGAGGTCCTCTCAGAGCTAGGCCTCACACTCCATAACCGTCCCACACCGGTACTCACGTAAATGAGGAACTTGAGCTTCCGCTTCAGATTCCTGTATTTCTTTTTGTAGTCCACTTCGCCGTCCGCTGGTCCGTTCATGACCCGCCTGGGAGAAGCGCCCCGGAGTAGAGTCCCGCTACCCAAGTCCGCCCGTCCTCTCACACACACACACACACATACACACACACACACACACACACACCCCTCCACTTCCGGACTTTGCAACGCCGTACGAAACGGACTACGACTCCCGGCGTGCTCCGCGCGCAGGGAGCGTAATCACACCACCCGCCCTCCTGGGGAAGACCTGAAAGGAACGCAGCTTCCAGTGGCTTCGCGGTGAGCTGAGGTCACAGAGGAGCTGGACACTGGGGGGCGCAATTATTGATTCTAAACTGATTATAAAGATTTGGAGCCATAAGAATATAACCAGAAAGTCAGTGTTGGCGAGAATACCTTTTCCCTTTTACTTGTTGATCCAGACTACAGGGCAGCGTGAAAAACTACGTTATACGAGACGGCCAGCGCCGAACCGGCTTCTAACAAAAATTTTAATACATAGCTCTAACAAAGAGCAGAAACCTCCCTCAAGAGCTACCAAGGAAAAGGCAAAATCTGGCTAAGTTTTCCGTCCCAGTCCTCCACATCCGAGGCTCAACGGTCCCTTTCCTCACGAAGCCGCGGCACTGCGCGTGCGCAAACTACTGTCAAACGAACTGAAAGTGGCCCGGAAGAGAAAAGGCGGGAGCAACCAATCCCCGGTGGCGCAAGATGGCGCCGGGAGATGAGATGCTGGAATTCACTCGCAGCTTCTTTCGAGCTTGCCCCGATCTCAGGTGCAAAGAGTCTGGGTTGTAAAGGGCCGGGGTTGGACTGGTACTCTGTCTTGATACGTGTTTCTGTAGCACGGTTACTCACTCCATCGTGCGACAGAAATTTTTGATTCACGTGGGTCGGGATCATCTTGAACCTGAGGAGAAGCAGGCGTTGAAAAGGCTGATGGAAGAGGAGCTGCTGAAGATGCAGGTGTGGGCCTAACTCTGGGCCAGGAGAGACAGGGTTTGTTGCTGAGGGTTTGGGGCAGGACACAACCTTGGTTCCATTTACCCTCATGCTGCACCCACAGGCGGATGCTGGTACCAGGGAAGGAAAGCCAGACTTTATCAAAGTTAAGAGGTCTCCTGCTCCCTGCAGTCACCCAGAGAGGAAAAGGTTCCGCTTCAATTCAGAGTCAGGTTAGTGCCTTCTCCCGGTGTATCTGTCTGTGACTCCAGCATCATTGGTTTATTCAAAAGGCGAGGTGCATGTATTAATTGCAAAGCAGTAAAGGAGCTGGGGGAGGGATGGGAGCAATGGGTCAGGAACCATGTGGAGCCACATCTGTGGTGGTGCTTGCTGTCCTTCACTCGTAACCAGAGTGGATCCAGAAGCATCCTATTCTAAATAGAAGGGAAAGGAGGAACCCATCCCAGCCCTGTCCCCATGTTCCAGAATCCAGCTCTACACCATCCAGTCCAGACTGCTCAGGACCTCCAACAAAGAACAATACAACCAAGAAGGCATGCCCAAGAAGAACCTTAAAGAAAGCAGTTGAGAGCACAGATGAAGAGCAGCAAACAGACCTGGTTGCAAAGATGGGATTGGAGGAGAGTAGTGAGGAGGAGGAAGAAGGCTCTGTCAGATCAGGTGAGGTCTGGAAGGCAGAGGACACTGAGGATGATGATGTGAGAAAAGAACAGAAGGGTGGGGTTAGAAAGAAAGCTGGGGCCAAGAACAAGCCAGCACCACACAAGGCAGATAGGAAGCAGGCTAGGGAAGAGAGTGGAAGCAGTGAGGAAGAGGCTGTGCAGAATAGAGCAAAAGTGGAGAGACGCACAGGCGCTAAATGCCAGGACGAAAGTGAAGACAGCGAGGATGAGATCCTAGCCAAGAAGAGCAAGCACAGGGAGTCCAGACTGAAAAGCAGCAAAGCAGGGAGAACAGCTAGGGGGAGAAAGAGCTCTAAGCAGAAAAGCAGGGCTGGGAGGCCAACTGGAGGCTTGGGAGACAGCGAGGAAGAGAAGGAAGGGGATGCAGTAAGTAGTGGGGACAGCAGTGGAGAGGAAGAACCTTTAGCGAAGAGAAAGAGCAAGGACAAGACCCAGACTGAGAGTGGGAGAAGGCAGAGCACAAGCAGCGATGATGATGATGGCAGGCAGGTGCAAGCAGCCACTCAAGGCACGACGAAGATGGGCAGCCTAGGCAGCAGTAATGGTGACAGTGGCACGGAGAGGGAAGTGAGTGATTCCCAGGCAGGACAGAATACCAAAGAGGAGAGGAAGAGCCGCTCTTCCAAGAAGAGTTCCAAGAACGGCAAGGCACGAAGTTCCTCATCTTCATCAGATGCAAGCCCAGAACCCACAGGTCAGAAGGTGAGTGGACATACCAGGTGGGTGGGCTCCACTAGGAAAAAGGGCCTTCAGCTGCAAATTCCTTATTAGGCTGGCTCTCGTCGCTGTGGAGAGGACCACCCAGCTGTGGTTAGACTAAAGCGGTATATTTGGGCTTGTGGTGCCCGACGAAACTACAAGAAGCTGCTGGGCTCCTGTGGCTCCCACAAGGAGCGCCTGAATGTCCTCAGGGCTGAGCTGGAAGCACTGGGCATGAAGGGTGAGAAGTGATGTGCCTCAGAACTGCAGGAGGGCCTGGGCACTGGGGAAGAGGGCCTCATTAAGCTGCTTCTGCTCCAGGTAATCCTTCCTTAGAGAAGTGTCGGGCTCTGAAGCAGCATCGGGAAGAGGCAGCTGAAGTGGCTTCCTTGGATGTTGCCAATATCATCAGCAGTTCAGGTAAACAATTTCCTCTTTGGGGAAGGAAGAGCCTGGGGTCAGGTAACTAATTTTCTCTCACCACCTCCCAGGCCGACCACGAAGACGAAATGCATGGAACCCTTCAGGGGAAGCAATCTCTCCAGGGGAGCTTTATCACCGAACCCTGGACTCAGATGAGGAGCGGCCACGCCAAGCACCTCCAGACTGGTCTCATATGCGTGGTATCATCAGCAGTGATGGTGAGAGTAGCTGAACTCCATGTCCAGGATGGACCATACCCTGTTATACAAGTGCTTGTAGCACTGAAGCAACTTTCAAAGACAGACTACAGCGGCAGGATCCAAGTTATCGGTACACTACTCAATTCATATTCTCTAAGGTGGTTTTGGGGTTTGTGTGCAAACAGCCTCTCAAAGCATTTGAGGCAGTTGTTTTATTTTTAAAGACTCAATAAAATGTAATTACTTTATCCAAACTGGTCTCCAATTCTCATGCCCTGTCTGTCCTTTGGGACCAAGAATTTGGGAAGTGGCCCTTGCTACCAGGCAGTAGTCTAATTCTCTTTTTTTTTTTTTTTTTATCAATTTTCCAGTTGTCCTAGCCCCTGGACTGTGTCATCCAGTCTGTCACCAGGCTGCTTCAGAGAGCATATGGCTCTTCTTCCTCCAGTGTGACCAGTTGGTTTCTTTGACCAATCTGGCTTTAACAATGTAGAATTTACTGGAAGAATGCATGCCTGGCATGAACAAGGGCCTGCGTTACAACCCCAACAAAACACACACATAGGTTCAGTTAATCTTCCTTCTCATGCTGCCAGGGACTCTTAGCCTCAAAGAGGTAAATACAGTAGACCTGACTGGCCAATCAGAGCCTGACAAACCTCAAGTGTCCAGGCAGGCATAGTAAGACATGGGATCCCCAAAGCAAAGCAGAATAAGAGTTCAACAAGCTGATGACCATCCAGTCATACGTGTACTCACTAACATGGCTAGAACTTCAATCACATCACCCAATTAAGCACAAGTAACACTATCACTTGCCACTGATAAATTCTTCACACACACCTTAGACAGAAAGGGAGAAGTCCTGTGGTCTGTTAGAATAACCAACAGTTTATTAAAAGCTTGCCCTAGGGCTCTGTGCCAGCCCCATAGCTGAGAGGGGCTCCCGTGACTGCTCCCAGGCTTGGTAGCAGTCCTTTCCAAGGTCCTTCCCTTGTCCCCCGCCCCAGCCCTGACCCCAGTTTAAAAAAAAAAAAAAAAAGACAAGACGGCACAGGACGTCAGACAGCAATAGGAGAATGGTGAGACCCAGGCACCCTGACCGAAAGACCCCTGCTCCTTCTGGAGGAAGGCCTCCTCCCATTCTCCTTGCCTTGGCACCAGACCTGCTCTGCCATTCCACCAGGTCTGGGGGCCCTATTGTCCCCAGTTCATGGCCCCATCACAAGGGTTGTATAATTCTCTGAATATAATATATCTAGACCCACCCTTCCCCTCCCCTAGGGGACCAGATGAATATTTGACACTCACAGTTCCCACCTTTTGTAGGTGGTGATGGAGGGAGACCCTGGCACCATGGTGGGGAGGCAGGGCTCCTGGTCAGCCTTGGGGCACCAATGCCCAAGCTGGCCTGGGATCACTGGCCAGCCCCAAGAAGCTCATGAGATGAGAGGAGGTCTGATGGGGAAGCTGGAGCCAACATCCTATCCCCACCTCTACTGGGCAGGTGTCAAGCACACTGCCTGTAGGGTCAGGCACCACCCACTCCCACCTTGCCCTATTCCTCTGCTCACCACCCTGTACTTCAGGAATAGAAGTGGGAGGAGCCGTTGAGGATGTGGGAAGCAACACTGGTGCTTCGGCTCAGTGGCCCTGGCACTGCAGCAGGTGGGCCAACGTTCTCACCGCTGCTGCCCCCTGATGCTGCCCGCCTTAGGGGTTGAGGACTGTTTCTTAGCAGCAGCAGAGCCCCTCCTCGGGGTGTTCCACTCTGTGTTGGGGGCCCTAGCCAGTTTGGAGGCCCTGGGGGAGCCAGCAGAGCTGGCTGACGCCAAGCTGGTGGGGGCATGCCTGGTGGAGGAGGGCCATGGCTCCAATGGGCCCCTGAACGGGGAACTGGACGGGAGGGCCAGGCAGGGGCTGGGGGTGGAGCAGGATAGCCCTGGGCAGCAGCTTCAGCTGGAATGCCCCCCAGAGCCATGCTGGAGAAGCCCAGCCTCATGCTCTCAGCATCGAAGGCCTCGATCTCACGGGCCTGCCGCTCAAGCAAACTCCGGATGCGTTCCGAACGCCCTGTCTGCAGGGCCAGCAGTTCTTCTTCCACCTGGGACACCCAGAACAGGGGTGAGTCCTGGAACAGAGAGCCTGCCCTTCCTTTCCCATCCTGGGAGTCAAACCCCTTACCCGTTGCTCTAGCAGTGCCCGCCTCAGAGCTACTCTCTGCTCCAGCTCCCTCAGCTCCCGCTCATGCTGGCTCTCTGTACGGATCTTGATCTTGCTCTGGTAAGCATTAAGGAGCTCCAGTTCCTGTTGGAGCTGCTGCCGCAGGGCCTGAAACTCTGCCTCCTGGGTCTCATCAAGCCGGAGCTGGAGGACAGGGAGAACAGGGTTTAGGGACCTCCTCCTCTGTCCCCACCATCCTCCCCTGCCCCAGTAGGCCTGGGCCCTAAGGTGGCAAGGAGCGGCAGTCTCAACCTCTATGAGAATGGAAGATGGTCATACCCTGTGGCACAGCAATTACACTTGCAGGAATCTATCCCCCAGGTATACTTGCACATGTGCTCCAAGTGTTCACGGAAGCGTTGTGATAGCAAAATGCTGGAAACAACCTAAATGTCCACCAATAAGGGATGGGTTAAATAAATTATGGTACATCTATTCCATGGAAAATCCTATACTGTAAAAAACTGAGATAGACATGTGATATGGAATGATGTCCAAGAAATACTGGGTGGAAAAAAAAGTCAGAAAACTATGTAAAGTCTGATTCTATTGTGTTTTAAAATTTCTATATAATCTTCCAAATATGCATTGGAAACTCTACACAAGTTAATCATTACAAAATTACCTCTGAGAGGTGGGCCTGAGTGAGAATGGGGCCCTCTAGCTCTTTAGACTCAATGTGCATTTGAAGCAGCCCACTCCAGTGCTGTGTACAGTTTTCCTAAGAGATTCTTTTCCAGATTCCTGAAGTCTGAGTAAAATGGTCTGAGAGCCACACTCATTGTAATCTGCTCCCCTGCTCCCTGTTTACACAAAGTAAACTCAAGTCCAGAAAAAATATCACAGTCATTATTTTCTTTGGTGGTTCTTGGCAGAGCAGGCAGGGTACTTTCTTAAGATATTAGGAAATAGTAAGAGATATAATAAGGCCACTAAGGAGAATGTGAGACAAAGCCACTATGGAAAATGTTAGTAGTGAAAGAGCACCGGAGTTTCCTAAATCCCAAAGTTCTGTTCACATATCCCACCTTCCTTTGCCACAACTAAGTTTAAAGCAAAGGCCAACCTCCATAGTCTCCCTCCCAGACCCCAGGCCTCACCGCCTGTGAGCTGAGCATCTCTGAAATGGACTGGTCATACTGCTCGGCCAGGATCGCCAGTTTGCGGGTCTGTTCCTCCTTGAGCCGCTTAAGAAGGCTCTTGTGCTGAGCTTTGGGTGTGGTCTCCAGCAAGTGTGCCCGAAGAGCCTTGTATTGCCGTGTCTGGATCTTACATGTCTCCTGGAACTGCTTCTTGATCTGCAGCTCCTTTGACTGTGCAGTGAACGGATCAAGGGGAAATGGGGCAGGGGAGAAGGAGAGGAGGAGGAGGAAGAAGAGGAGGAACAACGAGGGGAAAGGAAGAAAAGGAGACAGAAGCAGAGACAGGGAGAGGGAGAGAAACAGAAAACATGTTAGACAGAGGGGGCGGGGGGAGCTGTACACAGACAGACATGGAGAGATGGAACTGTTGAGAGATGAAGAAAGTCTCCATGGGCAAGAGAGGTGGAGGGACGAGAGAGGTTCTGAGTACAACCAGAATTGCATGGGATGCACAAGAAGAGACATGAAGATCCACAGACAGGAAACTGAGAGTCTTTAGAGGGCTGAGTATACAAAAGCAGCTCTGGTCATGCATTCGTCATGCAAAGAGGGAGGGAGAAAATATCACCCTGGGAGAGCAGCATGTGGTCACATTTAGGAATATAAAGACTGGGTGAAAGACCAAGGCACACACAACATCCACGAAAGGGTATACAACTAAGGGCAGGCAGAGGAAAGCCCAGATCCAGTACCTCAAGGAAGGCAGGAAGCAGCTCTGGGCTGAGGAATGGGTAAGAGGTTGCCCGATATCAGGCCACTGAAGGGAAATGGCAGCAGAGGGTGGCCAGAAAAGACCTGAGAAGTTCCGCTGGGGGCAGCTGCCCCACTAGATCCACACTTTAGCTCAGTCCAACAGTCAGCCGCAACTCCAAGCCCACAGCAACCCAGACCTCTAGTCTGTACATTCTACCTGACCCAACTCACCACCCTTGACTGGAGGTTCTGTGGTCCCAACCCCCAACCCTGTAGTCTAAAGCCTGACCCAGGTGAGACGCAGCTCCGAACTCTGTAAGCAATAGGTTCACAGTAAAGGCGGGGGCAAAAGACCAAAAGCCTTTAACCCTAAGTACTTTCTGGAAGGGTCCCACAAACAGGGGCAACTGTGAGATCAGGAAGTTCTGTGGATGCTCCACAGGGGCTCACAGCCCAGAGCTGTTTGTGGTCATGGTGTAATGAATCTATGAAGGCAAAGAGGATGAGGCTGAGGTGTGAAAGGAGTGAAGACAACGGAGATGGTGAAGAGGTCATGGAGCTGAGGGCCAAGGGTCCAGATTCAGGGCAAACCAGGGAGGCTAGGCGGCAGGACAAAGCAGACAGAGGCAGCCTGGGCCAAAGGTGTAGTTCCGCTCAGACATTTTATTTGTGTTTTTCTTTTTTCTTTTTTTTTTCTCTTTTGGTGGAGGGGAAGGGGACAGGTTGGAAGGGAGACAGAAAAACAAAATCAAAGAGGGAAAACCCCCATGACTTCCCTCCCTGCCACCCCTGGCCCCAGGCCTAAGCCGATGAGGGTGAGGATGAGCACACACACAGCAGGGGACAGCAATAACTTAGGGGACTGGGGAAAACACAAGAGTGTCATTCTGGACTCCACAGTAGAGGAGGCTGCCTGTCTAGAGATCTAGATCTGGGGCTGGGATTGGACCTGGGGAAACATACTGAGGAAGAAAGGTCAGAAGGGGAGGAGAGGCCAAGGGACTGGACAGACTTTACTGAGTCATGGGAGATAAAGTGCTCAGTGCCCTAAATTTGGGTGGAGGGTTAGAACTGGTTACCTCCAGGGAGGCAGGGCCCTGCGGGTCTGAGATCTCCGCCCAGCTACAGTCCCTGGTGGTAGCTGTCGGGAAGCTGAGAGCCCAAGACGGCGTT
Organism: Rattus rattus; assembly: GCF_011064425.1. Taxonomy (NCBI): domain Eukaryota; kingdom Metazoa; phylum Chordata; class Mammalia; order Rodentia; family Muridae; genus Rattus; species Rattus rattus. Next base: position 75,026,178 of record NC_046155.1, on the reverse strand, counting down.
GGCTTCGCGGTAGCAGCCGAGGGATCCGACTGGGCCTTTCACCCTTAAGCAGGCCCCAGCTAGCTAGTATATGAACAGCCCAGGGGGGCAAACAAGAAGCTAATCTATGGCTAGCCCGTGCTAGGCGCCAGTTCCAGCCCTTGCACAGAGCCCAAACTCTTGCTAACAGAGCTAGTGGGTGCTGAGTAGTGCGAGGATTTCCCTGACGGGGCCAAGGGACAGGCAGTCGACTTCGGAAACCATTCTTATTGGTCTTAGGGTACAGGGCAAACAGCCCCCGGTCTCCCACAGCCCCACAGCCCTGTAGGGCCCGAAAGACCATGGGTGACAGGCGTAGCAGAATCCGCAACCAGAGTCGAGAGATGCCCCGACGCATCTGGGGGCCTTGCTGCCGTACCCATTTGCCCCCAGCCGCCATAGCTGCCAGAGGTAAAGCCAGGCTGGGCCAAGCTAGGAGCCAGGCAGCCCCAAGGCCCAGAGGCACACCCATAAGGCCTCTGCGCCAGCTCAGGCTAAGGACAGCCCCCAGTGCAGTGCCCTGAGCCAGGAGTAAGAACAGACTGGGTGGCAGGTGTAGAGCTGTACAAAGGAACAGGTAGGAGGCCCCCAGGCCCACTAGTCCTACCTCAAGGGCCAGCAGTGCTGCCTGCAAGCCACCTCCACCCTGGGCTGCCAGCAATGGGAGTAGCAGCAGAAGTAGTAGGGGCAGGAGGCCAGAGGAGGACCCCACTGCAAAGGAGAGGCCAGCCAGGAGGCCATGAGACAAGAATCCAGGAAGCTGGCTAGCAGGGTACTGTCTCAGGTGTGATGGAGGTGGCTCTGGGGGGATATCTGGGGAAGGACAGCCATCTCCAGGGTCCCTGGGGGTTCCAATTGGAGCCCCTCCCTCCTCTTCCTCCTCCTCTTCCTCCTCAGGTACTGGAGTCAGAACTGGACCTTGGACCCAGCCAAGCTTGAACTCCACATCCACAAGGTTTCCATCCTCCTTCTCCCACAGATTCCATGCCCCAGCCTCTTCCTGGCCAATAATATTTCTCTCCTGGGATGCCAGGGATGGGACTCTACTCTCCTTCATTTCCTTAGATATATCCCAATCTTCCTCATTAACCAGACTCCTATGTTTTTGTGGGCTGGAACTAAAGGTTCCCATTTCTTCCCCCAGAATCCTCTGCTCCTCTGGCTCCAAAGTAGTCCCTTCCTTTCCCAGAATCCTTCTCTCTGGCACTGCTTCCTCCTCCTCTCCCAGCATCCTTTGGCCCAGGATTGCCTCCTGGCCAGATGAGCAGGGCTGCTCTTCACTAAGGGTGCCTGTGCTGAGTGGTCCCAGAGCCCCGGTAGCAGGGAGGCCCATGGGTAGCTGGCCTGCACGTACTTTGAGGCTCTTGGGCTGCTGGCGAACCTGGGCCGCGTGCTTCTGCCGCAACTCTTGCTCCCGTCGCTTGTTGTACTCCAACTGGTTGCCTAGCTCTGTCTGGTGCTGAAGGCGGGTGAGTTCAGCACGTGTGCGCTGGACAGCCTGGAGCTGTCGTAGCTCCAGCTCTCGGGTAGCCTCATGCTGCCGTAACAGCAGAGCACACTCCAAGTCCTTCTGTGTCTGTTTCTTATTCAAGTCCTAAGGCAGAAAAGTGACAGAACTCAGGGCTCAGTGAGGGAGCCTTCTTGGTATTGAATAATTAAGGGCACAAAATTCTTTAGCAGAGAGGAAGTGAATAAGACAAGTAAGGGCATCCTATCAGGGTCCAGTGGGCACAGAAAGCAAGAAGGATGCTGAAAAGGAGCCAAATCAAAACACTAGGAGAGCAGATGAAAAGAAGACCTTATGGAGGCAAATGAGAGAAGAGAGGTGCTAGGTCCTTGACTGTGTGGGGGAAGACAGGTGGGTCAGGTCTACCTCTCGAAGCAGGTCCTGGTCTAGGCTGTGCCGAGCCAGTAGCATCTTGCGCTTGTATTGGCGACACTGAAGCTCAAAGTACTGGCGTTGCCTCCGCAGCAGCCCTGCCTCCTCCTCTGCCTGGCACTGTTGCAACTGCTCTTTCTGCCTCAACAGCCACTCAGCCTTCTCTCGTTTGGGTGTGCTAGGGTTCTCCTGGAGCTCCTGGGAGGGCAGTGGGGGAGTAGGTCAGTGCCCGCCATCGTCTTGCCTACCTGCTAGTCCTAGTTCACCCACAGCAGTTCTGGCCAAACCTCTTTCAACTGCTCCTTCCGAAGCTTATAGGTTCGCTTCTGTGCCTCCAGCAGGGCAGCCAGTTCCTTCTTCTGCTGCCCCAAGATGTGCTGCTGGAACTTCCGCTCCTCAGCCTGAGCAGCTCGTGCTTCCTTCTCACCAATGGCCTGGTGCCTCCGGGCCAACTTCTCAGCCTCAGTCCCAAAGCCAGCCCGCTGTGCCTCGAGTTCACGCTGCAACCGCCCACTGTGCTCCTCACGTTCACCCCTCAGACGGGACTCCAGGGCCAGCAGTTGCTTCTGGTGCTGACGCCGCATCCGCTTGTAGCCACTTAGTTGCTCCCGCAGGGCCGAGTCCTGCTCATGCTCCTGGATCTGACGGCTGACCTAGGGTAGAAGAAAGGATAAACAGTGGGACTCACCCCTAGCCCCATTTTATTCATATAGATACAGTGAAGAACAAGGTTCTCAGACTCATGGTTTCATTGTTATTGTCTTCTTTACACTTAAACTCTCTGAATCTATTTCCTCAACTGAATACTTGTCTACATCATGGGTTGGGGTAGCAGACTGAGCTGATAAAAGGTGGTAAGCACAGGCCCTAGTACAAACAATTCAGAGGAGCAAAAGAATGAATAGAATGCGCCTGGGCTCAGACCCCAGCACTGCCCTTTATTATCACTTAATCTCAAGCAAGTTAACTTCTCAAACTACCAAGTCTCTCACCTGTAACACAGGCCAACACCTCTGCACAGATAAGAGTGAGTGCTGGCCAGCACCTTCCCTTCAGCAAACACCACTGATGGACGATTATGTTCCACGTACTAAGCTAGGATCTGGGTTCTGATAATGTTAGATCAAGACCTCTGCTGACTTCTGGTCTCATTTCAACTATTCTATCATTGGCTCTTAAGTAATCTAGGTTGCTTGCCAAGGCTGAGGAAAACCAAATCTCTCTGCATAGTAAGACAAAGCAGCAACAACAGCTTGAGTGGTCCTAACAATCCGCCCCAATTACAAGCAAAAGCTCGAAGAACACATCAGATTTGCCCAGTGGCCTCCAAAGGGATTGTTGGTATTCGAATGTAGTAAAAACTGGAATGTGACCTAGAGACTTATCAAGAACATGATCAGAAAGCTATGTTTTAGGAGAAGCCTCAATTTGCTGGGCATGGTAGCACGTGCCTATAAATCCTAGGACTCAAGAAGATGATGAGCAAGTTCAAGACTGAGCTACTTAACAAGAACCCATCTCAATAAGCAAATAGCCCCTTTCCCCATGAATTGAGAAAAAATAAATTTTAGAGGACTAAGATCCTAGTTACAGGAATAGACCCCTACCCAAGAGTACAAGGTAAGTATGTTTGGTAACAGCCTCCCCAAGGCATAGTAGCCTCAACTCTTTTTTTTTTTTTTTTAATTCACTTTTTGTGCCGATCACAGCCCTTCTCTCTTCCCAGTTCCACCCTTACAAGTCCCTTCCCCTTATCCCCTCTCCTGTTCTTAGAGAAGGGGAGCCCTCCCTTGGGTACCACCCCATGCTGGTGCAGCAGGCTCAACTCTTAAATGGGATTCAATCCTTTCCCTCCCAAGAAGGCTGGAAAGATTAAACATAAGCATGTGTGTGGGCCTGACAACGAGTAACTGACATGGGGCAGATCCCTGAACTCCACTCCTGCACTCTGAAGCACTAAAACTAGCAAACCTGCACACTGCCACCCAGACTACCACAGCAGGGTAGATGTGCCTGTCCAGGCATGTAAAGCACCTGACTAGCCAGAGGAGCCCAGGAAAGTCTCCACAAGCTGTTATTTCAACAAGGCCTTGAAAACAGTTTGCCAGGCTGGGAATACCCAGATTAGGTAGTGTGACTAAGAGTCTGCTTAGAGAAGGGAGCCAGCAAAGACAGCAGTACACTGAGGGTAGAATCTAGCCTTAAATCATGTACCACAGAGAAAGTAACTGCTGGACTTTTGCCTGATGTATCACAGAGAAAGAAAACAGAACAAAACAAAAGTTGTAGTGAAGCTGAGTGAAGCTGGCCACACTTACCAGGGAGGCAGTACGGATGGTGGCAAAGTGGTCTCGGTTTCGGCAATAAGCTCTGCGGCGAGCAGAAGAGGAGGAGGTGGAGGTGGGAGGGGCTGCAGGTGGTTGGAGTGGACCTGGGGTCATCTCTGGCTGGTAGGGATCATCATATAGGTTGTCTGAGCCCTAGAAAAGGAAAGAAGGAAGGGATGCCCACAACTCAGGTGCCAATGGACCCAAAGGGTACCTAAGGAAACTCCTTCAGACAGGAAGGAGGAGCAGACACACTGGAGAGCAGGGACCTAGTCAGTTCCTGAGCAAATCACAGCACAGGCTTGGCTTTGTGTTCACTAAGCTGCTCAGGGTGACCTGCATACCGGCAGCCGGTGGATGATGGAGCTGTGGGAAGTGACTGTATGCTCCCCCTCCTGCATCATGGCCATCTCTCGGGATTCAGGGCCTTCTTCTTCCTCCTCCTCTTCTTCTTCCTCTTCTTCCTCCTCCTCTTCTTCATTATCTGAGGCATCTGCTAGGCTGTTGACTGAGCTGCTTTGGCTGGAGGCGCTGATGGACATGCTGGGCACTGAATGGCTACTCTCTAGACTGGTCAGTGTCCCTGCTCGGTGCATGTAAGGTTCTGCTTCCTGTGAACAGGGTGTGAGCTGTTGGGCAGGGAAAGGGAAGGACAAGGATATGGAGTAGCATAAAGAAAGAAGGTGAAGACAGATGGGGAAGAAGAGCCAAGCCCTTCTTGGGTAGGGAGGTGTCAGGTTAAGCTAGGTCACCTCCTCTTCCTCTGGGGCCTCAGCACCAGGGCCATTGGGTGCCTCTTGGAATAGTATCTTCTTCATCTTTCGGTACTGCAGGTTATCCAGTTCCCGTACAGCATCCTTGGTCCTCTGGATTAGGTCCATGATGACTGTCGGTGGCCGCTCCCGGAGCACAAAGCGGTGCTAGGGAAACAGAACACCTGAGATCTGCGGTCAGTTCTCCCTTAGCCCCTCTAGATTCCATTTCTTTCAGCATCTCCTAGTCTGAGGCCCCTGCCCGCTAACGCTGCATGCTAACCCTTATTTTATCCTTCTTCCCACAGAAACTGTCTTTACTACCCAGACAGTGCCTTTTCTCCAGGCATCATTGAAAGCAAGATATTCAGGAGATCTAGATGCCAATGCAGCTCTGCTTACCAAAGGCCAAGTGCCTTTGGGTCAATCACAAGACCTCTTCAGGCCCTCAAAAGTTATCCTTTAAAACCCAGCAGGTCAATCCAGCAGTCTGTTCATGATAACTAGGACTTCTTAAGACACACTGGGTCTGTGAAGGGAATGAGATTCCCACAGATTGGAAAACTTAAAAACATCTAAGGGAGATCATACACTTATGGTCTTTGACTAAGGAAAATGTGAAAACAAATTATAACTTAAATTAAGACAGTATGGCAGATAAAATCTAGCAAGACACAGGGAAGTGAGACACCAGGGCCTGGGCAAAACAGATAAAGGAAGCTTCCTGGATGAAGAATTGGGAATCATAGATGAGTTTTCTGTGGCTCCACTAGCCACCAGTTCTAGAACACTAAACGTGCTTACCTTCAAAAGAACCTCTGAGGTTGGTCTGTCTTGAGGGATTTTCTGAAGACAGGAGTCAACAAAATTCCGGAAGTACTCAGACCTGATATCCCAAAAAGGAAAGAGACAGAGGAAAGGGTATGAGCCAGGCAGCCAGATCCTATGACCTAACCCCTTGGCACAAGAACCCCAGTCCTCACCAGTGTCCTGACTGGAGAGCAGGGGATTCATTCTGTGCAATGTGGTATAAGGCACTCATTGCATTCATGTTAAACAGTGGTGGCTTCCGCTCCGCTACAGAGAGGACAAAAGAAGGTGAAAAGTAGATGATCAGAAACTAGAACGGAACTCAGAACAGCTTGGGTTCAAATCCCATCTTCCTGGCTCTCTTCCTGTTTGACCTTCCTGATCCTGCAGCATTTAATTTCCTTTCAATAAACTGTAATGTTCATTTTATCTGCTGAACATGAGCAGTGTAGGGACTAAAAAACACAGCAAAAGGGCTAGAGAGATGGCTCAGCGGTTAAGAGCACCCGACTGCTCTTCCAGAGGTCCTGAGTTCAATTCCCAGCAACCACATCGTGGCTCACAACCATCTGTAAAGAGATCTGATGCCCTCTTCTGGTGTGTCTGAAGACAGCTACAGTGTACTTATATATGATAAATGAATAAATCTTAAAAAAAAAACAAAAAACAAACAAACACACAGAGCAAAAAAAAGGCATAAAAAAGTACACAGTTATCAACCAAACTAGTATGAGGGCCAAAAAGAGCAAAACCTATAATGTAGGAAAGAGAAACAAACATGTACTCTGTTCAAGAAAGTTCCAGTCTAAAATTAACTAAACAAGTAACGTTGGGAAGAACTCAGCGTGTAGCATAGTATGCCAGCCTCTAGATTTGATCCCCCAAAACACCAAAACTAAACCCAACTAACACCAAATTAAAGTTGCTGACTGTGGTAAGGGGAAACCAGATAAGTGGCTAGACAACTAAGAGAGGTCTTTTAGAAAAGGGAGTGCTGGTGGTAGCTGTAAGTGGCGAGTCAGGAGTTCCTTGTAGTCCAGACAAATGTTTTGTTGTTTTTGACTTAAATAGTGATTTAATTACCAACAGTTACAAGAATGTAAGTTTCCAGTTTTCCTTTAAGAATCATTATGTAAAAGGAGTTGGAAGCAGACATCAGTGGTCCTGTGTAGGAACAGAGACCTCCAGATTGTCCTGAGTACCCTCAACACTGTTCACTGACACAACACTGGCTGCCACTTTTTTTTTTTTGGTTTTTTTTCGAGTTGGGGACCGAACCCAGGGCCTTGGCGCTTCCTAGGCAAGCGCTCTACCACTGAGCTAAATCCCAACCCCGCCACTTTTTTTTTTTTTTTTGGTTCTTTTTTTCGGAGCTGGGGACCGAACCCAGGGCCTTGCGCTTCCTAGGTAAGCGCTCTACCACTGAGCTAAATCCCCAGCCCCTGGCTGCCACTTCTAATCAGGCTCTCCGATAATGGAGAACTAGTTCTGGGTATCCACATCTCTACAAGATCCAAGAATACAACAGGCAGCTCTTCTCTGAGATCTGTTCCATACATCTCACCACCTGTCTGATCATGGCCTCAAATGGTAAATGCAGTATATGTGAAAACAAAGGTCAAGAGTACAACCAACTCTGATGGCACGCACAGGACACAATACAAACCAAGGCAAGACATTGGGCCAGCTCTTAACATGTTCACATGCACAGAACCCACGAAAGAAAGAGGAACCAGGGGCTCTAGCTGATATAAGGAAGTATAGGGACAGTTCTGGTTGGGAGGCAACAGAGGTCCACAGAGGACTCTGAGCAGGGAGCAAAATGACTGCACTGAGCTTAGGCAGACCTCGCTGGCATCAGCACATCAGAGAGACTATAAAGAAGAAACTAGTTGTAGGGCATGGTGATGCACTTAGGAGGCAGAGGCAGGTGGATCTCTGAGTTCAAGGCTAGCCTGGTCTATAGAGTCAGTTCTAGGACAGCCAGGGACACACAGAGGGAAAAAACCCTGTCTCAGGGATGTTGGGGGGAAGATTGGCAGAGGTGAGATCTCTGCAGGAAGCAAGTCTCTTTCCTTGAACAATTACTTCATGCTTGGTATAGAGGTCTCACAAGCATCACCCTGTTAGACAATTGTTTCAGTAGTCCAGACTGGCAAAGAGCACCAACGTAACTCAAAGACTCAGGGGCTCACTTGGACCTAACTTTTAGGGCCTTTCAACTCACTCCTCTGTACTACATATGTAGTTCCAAAAGCTAGTCTCAGGCTTGCCCTGACCTCTAAACTTCTGCAATGCTGCTTTCTGTCTAGAATGTTCTACCCTGCATCTTCCTCGCAGCTCTTGGTCTTGAAGGTTTATTTAAACATCTCTACCACACACAGGTTTCCTCAGCCCCTAGCTTTATCTCTGTACCACTTTACACTCTTATCCTAGTGATAGAAAACACGCCTAATTTTCCCTACTTGAATGCCTTTTTAATGAAAGTAGAAGCTTTACCTCTGCACCCCTGGAACCTAGCACACTAGGTACTAAAAATAGATTTAGAACCCAGGTAATAGACAAAAAGCAAGAACTGCTATAATATCTTGAGTTTTAAGAATTGGCAGGAGGGGGGTTGGGGATTAAGCTCAGCGCAAGGCCCTGGGTTCGGTCCCCAGCTCCAAAAAAAGAAAAAGAAAAAGAAAGAAAGAAAGAAAAAAAAAAAAAAAAAGAATTGGCAGGAGGGACCTCACATGGTGGCACACACCTTTAATCTCAGAACTCAGGAGGCAGAGGCAGTCTGATCTCTGAGTTCAAGGCCAGTCAGGACTACAGACTGAGTTCCAGGACAGAGAAACCCTGTCTGGAAAAGACAAAATAAGACGAAATAAAACCCAGGGTTTGAGAGCTTGTATTAAAGCTTCAGAGAGGTCTGGGGTCCATGGGATGGGGGTGGAGAATGAGTTGAGGAGGTAGAAAGGATACCCTTACCTAGCTCAATACAGGTTATCCCCAAGGACCAGACATCCACTTTGCCATCATATTGTCCCTCATCCATGGCTAGGATCACCTCTGGAGCCATCCTGGGAGGACAACAGAAAAGAATGGCTAACTCTGAACCCAGATCCTACACTTCTTATTCCCACCATTCTGGGACTCTCGCCACCCACCACCTTTTACTCACCAGTATGGAGTGCCCACAAATGAGTTGGCAGGTGCCATGATGGATGCGGAGCCAAAGTCCCCCAGTTTCACCAAGCCTGGTTCTGACAGCAAGATGTTCCCAGCCTTCACATCTCTGACAGAGGCAAAGTGCAGAGATGAGAAGTTCATCTCAGAAAAGATGCATGGGGGGTTGCAGTACCAAGACAATCAGAGCACAGCAAAATGAGGACTGGGATACAAAGGATCCTACTGTTGCCACAGTTGGCACCATCATACCTATGGATCATGTTGTGTGAGTGTAGATAGGCCAGGCCCTGAAGCGCACCATGGGTCACAGCTGCAATCTCTACCTCCTGCAGCGGCTTCTTGTGCACTGTAGAAGGAAGCGAAAAAACAAACTGAGGGTCCACAGAGAGATGGAATAAGCTACTTTCTCCTACGGCTTTCTTGTTTACCTTTCTAATTCCCCACTTTCAGATTCACCTACCTTCGAGAAGATCAGAAGCTGAGCCCAGGCAATACTCCATCACCAGCTAAGGAAAGGTCAAGTGTTAGAGGTCATCAGATTCTGGCACCCCTAGCCCAGCCCCCCTGAGCAAAAACTCAAAACAGAATGTTCTTGTTTATCTTCTACTGAGGCAAGGCCAAAAGGGTGACAGAGATGAAGGGCAGCTAGAGAAAACAAGAGGTGGTGGGAGTGTCTCTGGATCCACACCCCCTAAAGATTCCAAGACACCTCCCATTGCTCCCATCTGGACCCCTTTAGAGTCCTCTTTAATACCCGCCTAGAAAAGACCATGCTATCTATGCCCTCTGAGTCAGCCTCTTCTGCACTTACACAGATGCTTATTTGTATTTCTTGATATAGGACCCTACTGTGTAGTGTTAGCACAGGCTGGCCCAAAACTCACTAGGTAGTCAGAACTGGCCTTGAACTCAAGAGATTCACCTGTGTCTGCCTCCTCAGTGTTGAGAGCCACCATGCCTGGCTCATTGGTTTTTCTGAGGACTAATATAATCAGAAGGGGACTGCCCACTTGAAAGGCTGGACCAGGAAAAGATAGACCCAAGTAAAACTATTACGGCAAAACTATTGGGTGAGATGGCTCACCCAAGCTGTGTGCTCCCTCAGGTAACAGCCCCGGTACTGAATGGTATTAGGATGCCGTAGCTTCTGTAAGAACCGCACCTCCTTGATGATATCCTGCCATTTCTAGAAGGTCAAGAGAGGAAGGGGTTACCCAGGTTGCATGATGAGATTAGGGTCCTCTGCCCTCCACAACCTGATCTTAATGAACCTGACTCACCTCATTTGATTGCTTCCCACTATAGGACATCTTCTTGATGGCCACCACCTCACTGTTCCGGACATCCCGGGCCTAGAGGAGCAGATTGGAGGTTGGGAAAGAGCACCTTGGGCATGGGGTGAAAAAGGACCTGCTAAGCTAGTAGGAGAGGGTGGGAAGGGCTGTTGTGGTGGAATGGTGCAGAGGCCTGGAGACCCACAGGTTTAAAAAGACTGAGCCATGCTTTACCCTTTCCAAGGCCCAACTCACAAAGTACACAGCTCCAAAACTGCCATGGCCAATTTCCCGGAGGTCAGAGAAAAGCTTCTCAGGGTCATCCTTGAAGAAGAGCTCAGCTACATCAGGGTCCTTCAGGCTCCCGGCCCGGCCCCCAGCTGGCATGATGGCCCCTGGGGGCCCTGAAATTGGGATCTTGCCTGGAAAAAGCAGATAGGACCCTTAGAGCAAAGATAAGGCCCAGAGGGAGAGAAAGGTCCTCCCTCAGGTTTCTGCCTCCTCCCCACCTCATTTACTGATGAGGGGGAGGTACTGCTGAGGAAAGGTAGGGGGTGTTAGGAACAACATCAAAGCTCAAAAAAAAGTTGCCCTGGCAACCAGATGGGGGACGGGGGTGGTGGGATGGGGTGGTGGTGGTTGGTGGTCTCTGGAGTCCCTAAAACTTTAGAAAGGTAATTTTGGCAAGCCAAGCATCCTCGTCGACCCCCTCAGCCCTCAATAATTTCTCAGCTTCCTATATACTGCCATTCCCCTCAAGCATAAAGGTTTCTATGTCTTAGCCAGTGCTTCAAATCCGGACATGTCCTGTCCCACAAGTTCTCATAGTCCAGTGATTTCCAGGCACCTTCCTGTATCCCTTGGTGTTGAGGCTACCTCCTCCTTCAAGCTCTCAAACACTGGATGAGAACAGGAAACAGTCAGGCCGGATGTGGTGGAAATCCGGCCATTGTTACAAGTAGGTACTGGCCTGAAAGGACAAGGAGACTCGCTTTCAAAAAATGTAGGGACACTGTGGCAGGGAGAACATCTAGAATAGGAACAGTAGAGACTGGCACCTGACTCTGGGGGCCTTTGTGTTCTGGGGCTGTCTTAGTTGTCCAGTCTAACTGCATAAGCAGCATACATGAGAACGGGATGTTGTGGGTCACAAGTAACATTCATTGAGCATCTCACATGCATCACCTCTCAATGGGCTCCTACAACCTTACAGATAAACACTGTTGTTAGGTTTATCCTTTATAGACAAGTAAACAGGTCCTGAAAAGACAAATGATTTGCCACCACCAGGCATCCAGAACAATTATACAAAACTAGCAAGGCATGATCAAGATCACCATTTTCCAGACAGTCACTGAGGCACAGAGAGGAAAAAGGGCTTTCCCAAGGTCACAAAACAGGACCTTTTCCTTTCAGGTTCTGGACAGAATTGTTAGGAGGCAACTAAGCCCAGCCTCCGTGTTTTAGGAGAACCTCCCAGATCATTCCAGCCCTCGATGGGTGGGAGCTCCAAAGCAAACTCAAAAACAAACTCCAAAGCAAAGTTGCCACAGGGTACTAGAACCGGAACATACAGGGACTCTAGGATAGGTTTTTTTCGGGACTAATGGGAATTTAGACACAAAGAGCCCTCAGCAGAGTTGGACTCCTGAGGCAGAGTTCTAGCTACTTAAAGGTACCTAACAATTTCAGCATATAATTATATTCTGTGGTGCATTGTTCCCTGTCCATGTTGTTAATTTTGTCTCCTTAGCTCAACTGGAAGCTAGAGGGTAGAAATGGAGCTTGAGTCTTTGATAGGCCCCTAGGGTGTGAAGGGCTCACAATTGATTGATTGGTTGTTCTCAGTAGCTCTTAAGTCTGCTCAAGGCAGACACCCTTCTTGAAGCAATAGTTGCAACCACCCCTCACCACATACCCACACAAAAAGCAGAGCATCACAACTTGCCAAGGGAACCCTCATGACTTCTTAAGCAGTAACAAGGCCAAGACTACCAACCCAGAATCTCAGGCCACATGAAGAGTGCCAGCCACTGTAAAAACATCATATAGGCTCCCTTCCTTACAATAACATTTGGGCAATTACCATGGTCTGGGCTAAATCATAATCACCTTCTAAAACCCATGTTGCAAAAGAATCCCTAAACTGTCTTACAGGTATATCCTATCTGCAACCTACAGCAAGAGCTTTAAGTAAGTTCCTTATACTTCTCTTTGGTAAGTAGATTACAGAATTCAACTATATGAGATCTCACTCGTACTCAGAACACTTTGTAGACACTAAACAAACGGCTTTTCCTTCTGATTCCAGAGTTGACACAGGCTTTAATCCTGGGAGCAAGGGTGGACAGAGGGGGCTCATTCTAACTCAACAGCTAAGAAAAGGCACTAAAGCCATAATTTTTTAGAAGAGAGAGCTATCTCTGGAACACAGGCCAAAGTGTGGGATCAGGATAAAAGTGAAGGTCACATTAGAAAAATACCCATGAGGAAGAAGCACAAACCAGAGCTTCCTCGCAGGAAAAGCTCCTTCTGAAAAGGAAGATCATTACACCCCCATTTTTTTTTTTTTTTTTTTTTTTGGTTCTTTTTTTCGGAGCTGGGGACTGAACCCAGGGCCTTGTGCTTCCTAGGTAAGCACTCTACCACTGAGCCAAATCCCCAGCCCCTACACCCCCATTTTTAAGCCTTCCCCTGATACATTCTCCTGTGGGACACTGATCAAGCCTTGGCTCAGAAGAAGTGGGTAACTTATCAGGGACAAGACTTGGGTTAAATTCTGAATCTGCCACTGGGTGACCTTGAAAAACTTCTCTGGGTATCAGTGTTCTCAACTGTAAAATGGGAAGATAAAAGAGCTGCTACAGGTTTTGTAAGAATGAGTGTAGCATGGGAAAAATATATGCAAAGGCACTTCGTGAAGGCTAGGTCACTTGACAAAAATATGAGGTTATTTACACCGTCAAAGTCAGAGACAGGTAGGTAAATGCAGCAGGAGGAAAATATTACCAAGTACAAACACACACTCCAACTAAACCAAGCCAGAAAAGAATATAAGCTCCCAGCGTGGTGGCTTGCACCTGTAGTCAAAACAGTAGAGAGGTTAAAGACTGCCACCAGTTTAAGGCCAGATGGGGCTACAGAAAGTCTGTCTCAAAATAAATAATAAATAAATAAATAATGAATAAATAAATAAATAAGTCAGTCATTCAGTCCACCTACATGGGAATCAACACCCTAAGAGCAGTCTGGAAAAAAAAGAGTATAATAAAATCTTGGAGAAGAGGTGGTTGCGAGGGCAAAAATTAATAAGGGAAAAGACTAGAAAGGTGGAAACCCATTTGATTAGCTAAGCATCCTAGGGCGTGACCCTTGGTGACATGACAGGCTCTGTCACCTGAGGGTACCCCTTCAACCAGACACAATGAAGGGAGAAGAGGTAGCAACAGAAGGCAAGGCTGGCCAGAGACTGACCATGGGCTCAGCAGGAATTCCCCATCCTGAGGAGAAGGCCTACCCATTCCCAGCTTCTCAGAAAGGAGGTGACCAGAGGGACTCATGCCCATACACCCATGTCTCACCTGGTAGGGGTCACTATGGTGCCCCAGCGCCTCCGCTTCCGCCTGGGGTACTCCAGTTGCTCTGACAAGCGGGGAGAGGGGCAAGGAGACCTTCCCCCTCGCCACCTCTTCCTCAGCTTTCGCCCTTCCTGAGGGGCGGGCCCGGGAAGCCTCCCCTGGAGGGGAGGGGGTGACAACCTGATCTGACCTCGCGGTCCAGTCCTCCCCCAACTCGAGGGCGACAGTTGCTGAATCCCGGATTTCCGATTGTGGGGTCTGAGCCCCGTATATTTGCAAGGGCTAAAAATGAGTCCGATATTTGAACGCTTTGAGGATGAACCCCGGATATTTGTGCACACAGGGTCCTGAACCCCAGGTATTTTAAATTCTATAAAACAGAGACCCAGCTTTGTAAAGGTTAGGACTGGAGTCCCAGATATCTGATGTATGAAGGCTTGATACCTGGGTATCTGAGAATCGAGGGTCCAAGCCCCAAAATTTAGGACCCAGGGGCCTGAGCCCCAGGTCTTCGGCCACGACAAGGGGCCCACCCCGAGGACGCCCGGCTGCACGGCCCCTCTAAGGCTGGGGTCCGAGAGTGACAGCCCCCACTCCAGCCCTGGCCTACTCCCTTTCCCGTCCTCTCTCTCCGGAACAGCTGAAGGACTGTAGCCGAGACGCTGCTGATCGTCCCTGCGCCTCACTCCCTTTCCTTTTCCTCTCAGCTTCTCACCGCACCACAGCCCTGCTCTCGTCCTGGCCTCCCTCTCTCTCTCTCCCTCTCTCTCTCTTCCTCCCAATTCCAAGATGGAGACCGGGCGGGAGCGCGCAGGCGCGGTATGCACGCCGGGCCAAAGGGGGTGGGGTCCAAAGGAAATAGCCCCGCCCCTCGCCTGTAGCTGCCGCGGCCCAGACGACAAGCTGCCCTGGAGCCCAAGTGCGCGCGCGCCCCGCCACGCGGATCCTGGGTGGGAAGAGGCGAGGAGAAAGGCTTGGCTTGCTTGGGGTGGAGCCCAAGCGCGCTATCCGAGGACTGCTGGAGAGAGCTGTAGCGCATGCGCCCGCCACGCTTTCGCGCTGCGACTGAGCCTGTTGCTAGGGGAAGCTCTGAGGGGGTGCGCTAGGAAGGAAAGCTGTGGTCTGCGCCTGCGTGCAGGGTAAAGGCTGAAAGGAGTAAAGCAAGGCTGCTAGCAGCTGGGCGCGGGGAAAGGCGGGAAACTGGACCATTATGATACTCCTAAGTACCTAAAGTAAACCTGAGCTCCCAAGTGTGAGAATGATGTTCCAAAGTTGGGAAAACCCAATGGGTCAAATTCCTACAGGAAAATTGAGGTCCAGTAGGATTTTATAACTTGCCAAAAGTCATGAAGCATTTATGCCAAAGCATAAACAGAATCATCAATTTATGTTCACAGAAGAAAAGAAGTGACAAAGTAGCACGGTCATGTTGACAGTATGTCTAAAAAGTATAGTGCTGGCTTAATGCTTACAATTCCAGCACTCAGCAAGTCTGAGTGAGATAGGACAGAAGTTCTGCAGAGCATGTAACCTAATGGAGTTCCAGTATCAAAAACAAAAAACAGACACATGCACACAAACAAAAAATCCAAATATTTTCCAAACACCCAAATCTGCAAACACGGTCAAAATTTTAAGTGACCTATGCCAACTTGTAGTCCAAAGTAAGGTCAACAAAGGTAACAGGATGCATGTCAAGAGAGGATTGACATCCAAAGATTTTGAGTTCCAGGCCAGGGGGTGGGGCTCACGCTTTTCATCCCAGTCTCTTGAGAGGTAAAGGCAGGCAGATCTCTGAATTTGAGACCAGCCTGGTCTACACAGTGAGTTCCAGGCCAGCTAGGGCTAGATAGTGAGACAAAACAAAACAAGGCTGGGGATACTGTTCAGTGGTCAAGTGCTTGTCTAGTGTATGTGAAGCTCTGCATTCAATCCATGGTGCCACAAAAGGTACAGGACCAAAACAGCTGAGCAGGCAAACCAGGTGCTTGCCATGGAAAGGCTGGCAAACTGTGTTCAATTCCTGAACCCATGCGAAGTTTGAAGAAGAGAATATGATTGTTCTGGGACCCCCATGAACATGCCATGGCACATGCATATATCATGAGCATGTGCTCACTCAATAAGAAAAGAAAAATCCCCAGGGAGTGGTGCCACATGACTTTTATCCCAGCACTTAGGGGACAGAGGCGAGAGGATCTCTGAGTTCTAGGTCAGCTTGGTCTGCAGAGTGAGTTCCAGGACAGCCAGGGCTACACAGAGAAACTGTCTCAAACAAAACAAAACAAAAAATCTTTTACCTCAACAAGGAAGTCCCCAGTGGGTTTTTTAAATCCAATCCCAATAAGTACCTTACACAATAGTAGTCAAAAGCCATTTATTTTCCCACAGTCCAGTTCTTCATTTTTCTAATAGGTCTTCTAAACTCAGAAGTAGGCCCCAAGAACTGGATCTGTACCTGGAGAAAAGGAAGAAAGGGAAACAGGTAAGGAAGTCCCTGGATGAATTTCTGCACGAGTGCAGAAATTACAGAGGAAGCGATATCTAGAGATAGGTTCTGGCACTCAATCCCACGAGGGTAGCCTTGGAACTCTAGGATCAACCAGAGGCCAAAAAGCTAGAAGCCTTTTCCCACTCCTGATTGAATGGGTTCCATTGTTTCCTATTCTAAGAAGATGGGTGGTGAGGCCTGGCCAAAAGGAAAATTAACAATGTTCTCTTGAACTCCAGTTCCTCTGGGCTGGATTCATTCCACAGTTTAGGCTGTTTTGACTTCTCCCACAGTGATCTCCTAGTGCACAGAGGCCAGCAGAACCTGGGGAAGGCTTAGGAGCTAGACGTATAGCATACAGCTTTCAAATGGGGTAAAACCCATCCAGCAAGGTGAAGAGCTTTTTGGATTGATTTTTTTTTCAATCAGTGAAAGGTTAGGCTGACAACTTGAGTTTGAATCCCAGGATACAAAGGATGAAAAGAGAGAATGACCTCCAAACATGTGCCGTTCCATAAACACGAATACATGACTCCCCCTTAAATAAATAAACATAAAAAATAATAATTTTGCAAATGTAAAAATTAATAATTTTGCCAGGGATAGTGGTGCATGCCTTTAATTCCAGCACTTAGGAAACAGAGGCAGGTGGGACTTTGGGGCCAGTCTGGCTTACACAGCAAGCTTCAGGCCAGCCTGGGCTACACAATGAGATCTGGTCTCAGAATGAATAAGTAAATATTAAATAAGCTTCAGGAGAAAAAATGAAGACTCCATATTTAGGGCAAATCATGGCAACTGAGCTCCCCTGATTCATCATGGCTGACATGTGGTTATGTGAAGTTCAGCTCCGAATCTGACAATCCTAACACTACTTGGAAGACATTAGTCACAGAAGATATGTATGAAAGTGTGTCTAATTACAAAATAAGGCTCTGTGTGTTGTTACATGTCTTTAATCACAACATTTGGGAGGCAGAGGTAGGTGGAGGCCAGCCTGGTCTACACAGTGTGTCAGGTCACTGGAGCTACAAATGAGACCGTGTTTCAAAACAAACAAAAAAGTAAGAAGAGGTCTTGGTGGTTTGGTGGTTAAGAGCACTTACTGCTCTGGAAGAGAATTAGAGTTTGATTTCCAGCAACCACATCTGGCAGCTTAAAACCACTACCTCTAACTCCAGCACCAAGGAATCCACCGCCCTCTTCTGGCTTCCTTGGGCACTGTGCACTATGATGTACATAAACTCATGCAGGTACACACATATACACATAAATAAAAATAAACCTAAAGAAATGTAAAGGTGGGGCATTAGGGGGTTAAAAATAAAAATATAAACAAATAAAATCAAATAATATCCATGCTTGGGAAAAGCTTCCATTTCAATAATCACACCTCCAATAGACTTCATTGACTTTGACCCTGACAGTCACAAATCACACAGTTGCCACTGGACAGGATAAAGCAAGACAACAGCTTATAGGGAGAGCGAGTGCTGTCAGGGGATATGGAGAGAGCAGCCTTTCCTTTCCTTTTCTTTCTTTTGTCCTCTTCCTCCTCCTCCTTCTTCCTCTTCTTCTTTTTATTTATTTATTTTTTTTGGTTCTTTTTTTTTATTTTTATTTTTTAAAGATTTATTTATTTCATGTGAGTACACTGTAGCTGTCTTCAGACACACCAGAAGAGGGCATCAGATCTCATTTCAGGTGGTTGTGAGCCACTATGCGGTGGTCACTGGGAACTGAACTCAGAACCTCTGGAAGAGCAGTCAGTGCTCTTAACCACTGAGCCATCTCTCCAGCCTTTCCTCTTCTTATTGTTGTTGTTGTTCTCCTCCTCCTCTTCCTCCTCCTCCTTTTTTTTTTTTCCTTTTTTCCGAGACAGAGTTTCTCTGTGTAGCCCTGACTGTCCTGGAATTTGCTCTGCAGACCAGGACAGAACTCAGAGAGATCCAAATGCCTCTGCTTCCTCAGTTCTGGATCAAAGGTGTGTGCCCCCTTAGCACAGCTTAGGGGAGGCATCTGAATTGCTGATACAGTGTTTTTCTGTCTGGGTGGATTTACAAGCATACACTTTATAATAATTTGCCAAATTGTACTTTTATGGTTTTTCTTTTTACATGAAAGTTATTTAGTTTATAGTAAAAATAGGGCCAGCAAGATATCTCAGCAGGTAAAGGTTCTTGCCATGAAAGCGAGTTTGGTGACCTGAGTCCCATTCTCCCGGCCCTACATAAATGTGGAGGTGAGAATCAACTCCATCAAGTGGCTCTCTGACCACACGTGCACACCATGGCACATGGGTGAACACGTACACAGAGAATAATAAAAGTACTCTGTTTACAGAGAAAACTGTTCCCAGTTCCGTAAGGACACAGCTGAATAGGGCTCTCAGGAACTCAAAGGAAGCTGTATTTGAGGATGAAGTCTAAGGATCTGCTTTGCCAGGTTACAGCTGCTGTCTCTCCCCCACCCTAATTCCCACAGAACCTCACCTGACAGCAGAGTAAGGCACAGTCCGTCAACCTCAAAGCCGTGCCCTAGACCAGTGGAACTCGGGACGTGGATGGAAGCACGCTGCAGTGGCACAGCAGAGAAAACCACAGAGCAGAACCAGGAAAGAGCCCAAGACCAGCAGTCTACTGCCACACAGAGCTAGCTCCTCCTAGTGGTGGGGACAGAGAGGGAAAAGGGAAATAATAACAGTAGAGAGGCTTGGGAAGCTTTGGAAGATAGCTTGCCCCATACCATGAAAACCAGAGACAGGTCTCCATGAGGCAGAGTTCTCTTAACACCTAGGGGCAGCTACAGGTCAGGTGACAGATAACATTGGTCCAGATGCTTGCCAATCTGCTTCCTTTAAGATTTACTTATTTATTATTATATATAAGTACACTGTGGCTGTCTTCAGACATACCAGAAGAGAGCATCAGATCTCTTTTTTTCTTTTTTTTTTTTTTTCTTCGGAGCTGGGGACCGAACCCAGGGCCTTGCGCTTGCTAGGCAAGCGCTCTACCACTGAGCTAAATCCCCAACCCTGAGAGCATCAGATCTCATGACAGATGATTGTGAGCCACCATGTGGTTGCTGGGATTTGAACTCAGGACCTCTAGAAGAACAGTCAATGCTCTTAACCACTGAGCCATCTCTCCAGCCCCCAAACTGCTTTCTTGCCCAATCATCAACTGAACTCTCACTGAGTCCCCAGGAGTCACTATTCTCCACATTTCACGTTTTCCTTCCTTTCTTTCTTCCTTCCTCCCTTCCTACAGACCTCCCTCCCTCCCTTCCTTAACGAGGTCTTTTATTCCTCAGGCTAGTCTCAAACTCTCATGTTCCTTCTGCCTTGAGCCTTCTGAGTGCTTCAGTAACAGGTGTTTACCATCACACCCAAATGTAGATGTTTTCAAAATATTTTTATATCTATATTTGTACATGGGTGTGTTTGTCTCCACATGTATCTGTGCACCACCTGTATACAGTGCCTGCAGAATCCAGAAAGGGGCTTCAGATCTCCTAGGACTGATGTAACAAATAGTTGTAAGTCACTATATGGGTACTGAGAAATGAACCCAAGTCTTCCGGTGGAGCAGTCTTTGCACTTAACCACTGAGTCATTTCTCCAGCCATAAAACTCTGGTTGCCACCAAATGCCTTTACTTGCTTAAGCCATCTTGACAGCCTTGCACATCTTAAAGACTATGCAAATAGAGCCAAATTCTGCTTCCCCTTTAATTTTGGTTTGCCAAGATAGGGTTTCTCTGTGTAGCCTTGGTTGTCCTGGAACTCTGTAGACTAAGTAAGCCTAGAACTCAAGAGATCCACCTGCCTCTGCCTCCCGTGTGCTGGGATTATAGACATTATGGTGGTTTGAACATCCATGGCCCATAGCAGAGTGGCACTGTTAGAAGGTGTGGCCTTGTTGGAGGAAGTGTGTCACTGTGAGGGTGGGCCTTGAGGTCTCACATACATGCTCAAGTTTGGCCACAGTCAGTCCGTTCCTGGCTGCCTTCTGATCAAGATGCAGTACTCTCAGCTCCTGCCTGGACTCTATCATTGCTTCCTGGCACGATAAAGGATTGAACCTCTGAACCTGTAAGCCAGCCCCAATTAAATGTTGTCCTAAGAGTTGCCTTAGTCATGGTGTCTGCTCACAGCAATGGACTAAGAAAGCATGCACCACTACCCCCTGGCAACAAATGGACCTTTTTAATATGAGGGCTGAGTATGTAGCAACCCTTTACCCATGCTCCTCTGCCCTCCTGAGAGCTGCTTTCTCTTCCCTAAGGGCTCTAGATGGCTCCCACTTGAGTGTTAAACTGTAGCACAGAACTGGCTCTGAGATTGAGATTTCTCCTGCTCCCTCCCACATCATCCCTAAACACCTCCTGTGAATCCCAAAAGTGTGAGCTGCACTCATTTCCTCCTTGAAGGATCATCTTCCCAGGGAAAGGAGGCTGGACTGCCTGCCACCTTAACTGCCTCTTAACTAGCTGTGTGCCTTTAGGCAATTCATTCCCTCTCTAAGCCTCTTTCCTCATCTGCAAAATGGGATCACAGTACCTGTCTCACAGGACTATCAAGATCAAATGATACAATACTTTGTACTTTGAGACAATACAAATAAATACTTTTGTATACTATAAGTGACTATAATCTGACTCTTTCTTACTTGAAATGTTAAGTTAGGGCTAACTGCTCCTTGCTTTATATCTGTGTAACACTCTGCTCATGTCTCTATTACAATAACTTCCTCATCCTGCCTCTAATGGCACTTCGGAATCTCTTTTGTTTGTTATTGTTTTGGTTTTTGAGACAGGATCATAATAGCCCTGGCTATCCTGGAGCCCCCTACATAAGCCAGGCTGGTCTCCAAGTGAGCAAACAGCAAATGGCTGTCTGATCAAATCTGTTTTGCATCAGGTACTGTGCTTCGTACTTTACAGTCATTCTTATTCAATCTCAGTTACAGGAATTTGTAGGTTATATCACATTTTGTCTTTTACAGAAGATTCCATGCTTGCTCTAAACATCACTGCCTATAACCTAAGGCAGGGTTATCAGAAACTGTTCTTGTTTATGCTTCTTTTTTAATACATGGTTCTTATAAGGCCCAGGCTGACCTTGAACTTTCAATTCTCCAGCCTCAGACTCTATGGTACCAGGATTGTAAAAGAGCATGGCTCCATACCAGACCAAGCCCATTCCTTCTCGACTTGTGAAGTGGCCTCTTCACCCTTTCAGGCAGTCCTCCACATAAAACCTTGAGGATCAACTGATGTACTTACTGAGGTCAGCAGCTTGGTGAGCACAAAGCGTTCGTGGCTCCAGACTATGACACACTCCTCACCCATCATTGGGCTCAGGGTAGCATTTCCAGCTCCCTCTTCTGAGCAGGATATAGGTGGTTGGCTAGAGGGCAGAATTTTTGGAATACCACTAAAATACAGGCAGGTCCCTGGAGTCCTTCCTGCGGCCACTCTGGCTGTGACAAGGACAGACTCTCCGGCAATCTCTGCAAGAGGCACAAGACACAAAGTGGAAAACAACAGAGTGAGAGACTGGAAAGATGGCCAACAGCAAAGAGCATTGGCTGTTCTTCCAGAGGACCAGAGCATGCACATCTAGAGGTTTCTAACTGCCTGAGACTCCAGCTTCAAGGGATCTGATCCCCTCTTAAGGCCTCCTCTGGTACACACACACACACACACACACACACACACACACACACACACACACACACACACCCTGCATTCACAGATATATGCACATGCCCAAACCAAACCAAGTGTGATGGCACATACCTTGAATGCCAGCACTCAGAAGGCAGAGGCAGGCAGATCTCTGAGTCTGAGACCAGCCTGGTCAAAAGAGTGAGTTCCAGGACAGCCAGGGCTACAGAGAGAAACCCTGTCTCAGAGGGAAAAAAGAAAGAAAAGAAAGAAAAGTAAAAAAAGAAAGAAATTAACTTGTCCAAAGAAATCAGTTATTCATTGGACACCAAAAGTCATTAAAAGTTCATAGTCTGTTTCAAATTGCTGGAGAAGGGGCTAGAGATATGGCTCAGTGGGTTAAGACCACTGATTGCTCTTCCAGAGGACCCAGGTTCAATTCCCAGCACCCACAATGACAGCTAACAACTGTCTGTAACTCCAAGATCTGATAATCTCACACAGATCTGCAGGCATAATACCAATACATATAAAAATAACACTGAAAACAAAATAAATAAATAAATAAATTAACAGACAATGGATGGCTTGCTTGGTAAGTACCTTTGGGGTGATTCTCCGTGCAAAAACCACAAAGCTAGCCTGTCATGTCACTGTCAGTAACTCAGATATACTAAAGAACATACAAACCAGGAAGAGCTTTCAGAAAGGATTAAAGAAAATACAGGTTATATTTCAATTTCAAAGTGCTGAAGTGGGCTGGAATGGCTTGGCAGTTAAGAGCACTGACTACTCTTCCAGAGGTCCTGAATTCAATTCCCAGCAACCACATGGTGGCTTACAACCATCTGTAATGGGATCCAATGTCCTCTTCTGGTGTGTCTTTAGACAGCAACAGTGTACCATACATGAAATAAGTAAATCTTTAAAAATAAAAAAGTGTTAAAGACATTTCTATGAAAGACACAAACTCAAAAGTTTTTTGTTTGTTTGGAGCCCAGAGTAACATAGAAACCATTATCTACCTATCTACCTATGTGACCTCGACCTCCAACTATTAGGATTATAGACATGAGCCACCATGTTCAACTTCTAGCATCCATTTCAAACTGTTGGGGAGCTGACTTTTTTTTTTTTGTTCATTGCTATATAGTCTGAATTTCGAAATGTTTCAGGATGCAGCTCAGTTGACAGAATGCATGTGGACCACAAACCAGCATGAATTAAGAGTGAATGGTGGGTTGGGGATTTAGCTCAGTGGTAGATTACTTGCCTAGCAAGCGCAAGGCCCTGGGTTCGGTCCCCAGCTCCGAAAAAAAGAAAAAGAAAAAAAAAAAAGAGTGAATGGTACCACACACTTGTACTTCCAACACTGGGGAGGTGGCGGCAGGAGACTGATGGTGCAGGGATTTTGAGTAATACAGTGAGTTTGGGCCAACTTTGGCTAAATGAGACCCTGTCACAAACTAAGAAACAGCAAAATCAAATGTACAGTAGTAAAAACAGAAGAAAGGGGACAAGCAAGATGGTTCACCCAGGAAAAGTCCTTGCTGAACAAGCCTGAAGCCTGTTAACACTTGGTATCCAGAAGCCAGGCAAAGGTGTAAGAAGAGAGCCAACTACACCAAGCTTTTCTCTCACTACCCATCCCCACACCAATTAGAAAACAAAAACAAGGGTTGGGGATTTAGCTCAGTGGTAGAGCGCTTGCCTAGGAAGCACAAGGCCCTGGGTTCGATCCCCAGCTCCGAAAAAAAGAACCAAGAAAAGAAAAACAAAAAAAAAGCCCCATAAAACTGCACGTATGCTAACAGTGAGGGGTGTAGCTCGATAGCATGTATGAGACCCTTGGGCTCATTCTTAAGCACCAGTAAAAGAAAAAACCAAAACAACATAGTCTAAAATGTTTGCTTGGGGGCTAGAGATGGCTCAGTGGTCAGGAGCACTCACCGCTCTTCTGAAGGTCCTGAGTTTAATTCCCAGCATCCACAGGGCAGCTCACAACCACCTAATCCCATCTTCTGGTGTGCAGAGTACACGCAGCCAAAATACTTATATATGTAAAATACATAAATCAGTAAATCTTTGAAAAAGTTGGTGCTGACTTTATCAAATACAAAAAATTAGGAAACAAGAATGTTAATTGCTTGAGAAAACATTAAAAATGATGGCCTAATCACTTATGGATGAATTACAGCCATTAAGATAATAGGCCACATATGGAAAGCTATATGTGTCTAAGTAAAAAAGAAAAATAATTTCAGGGGTTGGGGATTTAGCTCAGTGGTAGAGCGCTTGTTTAGCAAGCGCAAGGCCCTGGGTTCAATCCTCAGCTCCAAAAAAAAAAAAAAAGAAAAGAAAAGAAAATACGATTTCATATATATTATAATCACAACTGAAAGAATGCACAAGAATATTTCCATAGATAATTTGTCCTTTACTCACTGCCCAGTGGACTTATGGGCCAGATATTATATTGTTAATCCCAGACAGTGAATAGCCCTCTTAGGTCACAAAAGTTTTATCTAAATTTTCTTCTCCTTATCTTCTCCAATTTTCTTTCTTTTTGTTTTTGTTTTGTTTTAAGGCAGGTCTCATTGTGTAGCTCTGTCTGCTCTTAACTTACTATGTAGTCCAGATTGTCCTCAAACCTGTGCTTCTTTCTGCCTTAGCTTCTCCAGTGCTGGGCTTCAGGTAGGCACCATGACGCCTTACTTACATCCTTCCCATGAGCCACTTCCTAGTGTCCCCTGAACCACCAATCCTACTCCTCTCTTGGTTAGACTAGTTTTCCCAATGAACTAGATAAAGTCTAACCACTTCGAGTTGCACACAAAATCAATCTCTCTCTCTCTCTCTCTCTCTCTCTCTCTCTCTCTCTCTCTCTCTCTTTCTTTCTTCCATTGGTTTTTTGAAACAGAAACCTTCTGTAGTCCTGGCTGTCCTGGAACTCACTTTGACAATCAGGCTGGCTTCAAAATCAGAAATCCACCTGCCTCTGTCTCCTGAGTGCTGGGACTAAAGGCATGGGCCACCACTGCCCAGCTCATACAAAATCTTTTATTGGATGTCATCAATTGCAGCTCATACCTAGAAGGAGTGAACCAATGTCTGTGATTGGTCTCTGACCTCCACAAGTATGCTGTGGAGGTCATACACACATGAACAGACACTAGTAACTAAATAAGTGTAACTAACTAATGAAAAGACCATCCATGGGGTTGGGGATTTAGCTCAGTGGTAGAGCGCTTGCCTAGAAAGCGCAAGGCCCTGGGTTCGGTCCTCAGCTCCGAAAAAAAGAAAGAAAGAAAAAAAAAAATCCATGCATTGCTGCTTCCTGCTTTGGACTATTTCCCCACTCAGCATTTCTTCACTACCCAATCAACACTGAGCCTGGGAAGGTCCTAAACATGACATCACAGTTCCCTCCTGGCTACAGGCCTTTGTGCCTGCTGCTCCCTTTGCCTGGAGTGGTTAAGCATTCTAAAAACTTAGCTTAGATGCTGTATCCTTACTTTTCACATTGACTGACTCTTTTATTCTTGTTAGATAGACTGTCAGCAACCTAAGGAAAGGCCAAGGGACTAGAAAAATCGCTACCAGAACCACAGTGAAATAAATAGGGATTCTCTGTGATTAGAGTAGGGCGTGAAAATGAGAGAGAAGATACTGATGAGGAGAGAGTGGTGGTGCACATTCAGGGCAGAGGCGAGAGGGTCTCTGTAAGTTCAAAACCAGCCTGCTACATAGTGAGTTCTAGGATAACCAGAATTACATGGAAAGACCCTGTCTCAAAAAAACAAAAACAAACAAAATAAAGTGCTAGTGAGAATAGAAGACAATGTAAAGCCCCAGTTGTGACTATAAAACTCAGTTTGGAGTTTCTCCAAAACACTTACCGTGGAGCTATTCTATATTCCATGAGTGACTGTATTCTCAATAGTACTAAAATGCACGCCCACACAGAGACTAGTGTTAAGAACAGCATAATTTCCTTTTGGGTTTCTTTTCCTCTTTAGGGAGACAGGGTCTCATTATGTAGCCTTGGCTGGCCTGGAGCTCAATATGTAAATAAGGCTACCTTGTGGAGATCTGCCCACCTCGGCCTCCCCAGTGCTGGGATTAAAGGTATGCAGCACCAGACCAGGCTGAAACAGCATAATTTCTAATCACCCAAAGTGAAATCCAACTAAATGTCAACCCAATGGTAAGCAGATACATAAAAATATGGAATACTCATCCAAGAATATTATTCAACAATAAAAAGAACTGAAATAATGCTGCTTCATGATAAACGTTAAAAAGCTTATCGCAAGTCAAAGAAGCCTGTCACAAAGGATGGCATACTGTAGCAATGTCCAGAACAGGCAAACCACCAGAGATAGAAAGCAGACTTGTAAAGGCCTGGCAACCTGGAATATAATGTATTTGTGGAACTCAGGGTAGTTTCACAGCTGGGTAAACAGACTAAAAGTAACTTAGTTATATGTTTTCAATGAGTGAAATATATGGTGAGATGTGACTGATATTTTAATACTGTCATATATTTTGGAGGTGGTTTCAGATCTTGCTGTGTAGTCCTAGATGACCTGAACTCGCTATATAACCCAGGAATGTTGGCGCGCTGCACACTCTCTTCAGATCTACCCAGCTCTCTATACATAGTGGGGCAGGGCATTTGCTTTTGAACCTAAGGCCTCTTGGTACATTTTAGGACAGAACTGAAGAAACTTGGAACTGGAACAGCAAAGCCAAAACACAAAACCTCGACTGTAGACAGCATGACTGCAAGTATCTCATCCTATCTAATCTGTGTCATAGCAAAAGTCATTAAAGTATACGATGTGTCCAAGGTCACCAATCAGATGAAGTCAGAGGTCAGGCCCAACCCTAACTGTCCTGACACTGGACCACCATATTCCCCAGATCTCACCTTTAAATCCTATCTGACTACCAGGGATCATGGCTTGGAATGTTTGGGTTTTGTTTCTGTCTGGATCACCTCCGAAGTTCAAAGTGGTCAGTAAGCCGACGACGTGAGGCCCTTGCCACTTCCCTGTGACTGTCTCATTCATGGGGCACAGACTTAGCTGGCCAAAAGATCTCAAGAAGGTAACCCAATCCTGTGTACAAAAAGGAGAATGACAGAGAGGTGAGGTGAGCAGCAAAGGCGAGTATGTGCCACGGGGTAGGTGGGTACGTACCAGAAGGGAGAGCACCCCGGGTACTTACCTGGGGAATGTCAGGGCTACGAAGGCCAGTTGTGTGGGTGAGGAGGAAGCCACCAAGGCCCAGACCTGAGAGGCCAAGGAGCAGCAGGATCAAAGTGGCACAGACCAAAGGTGGGTGATGAGCCAGACAGAGGTGCAAGTTGTGCCCTGCCTGGCAGCTGCCCATGGGGAGCAGAGGGGTCTGGGCCTCTGTGGAATGCCTGCTGGAGGACAGTAAGGAAGAACTGGACAAGAGCCTGCTGGTCAGAAGGCACTCACCCATGTTATGCAAAGGTAAGCTAAAGCTAGAAGACAATGAATTTGCTCAAGGCCACACAGAAAGTGGCAGAGCCAGGACCAAAATCCAAGACTCTATACTCCAAAAGTCCCCCTCCTTGCAGCACTAAAAAAGGCTTTCTTTCGTTTCTGAAATATCCAAAGGAGAAGCAGGGAAGAGCGTTCTGTACTAGCAAATGGGACATCGAATTCTCAGCTGGAGAAAGAGGAAGCAGTTCATCTGGGGTTAGGCTTTGGCAACCAAGACAGAATCCACACCGGAAGTGTCTGGGTTCAGAGTTCCTACTTTGGAGGTAAGCTAACTAGTCAGATAGGATGGGTGGTGCTAAGTGCAACCAAGCCAGCTGGTTGTCCGTGAGGTTAGGATGGCGAGAAAGGAAATTCTAAGAACACCAAATGAGGATTCGACTGGGCACCAGTTTGCTCGGAACTTGGCCACGCAGGAATTCAACAGACGTCCAGCTCTTTTCTTTTTATAGGTGTCATACTGATCCTTAAGACCAGAAGCCAGTAGAAGAAATACTGTAGCTCAGGGACTCTAATATATAAGTGGTCTAAAATCCGTCTTCAACTTCCGAGTACCCTATTCCAGGCAAGAAGCGATAGACTGATGAAAATATACATCTGGAAGGCAGGAGATCAGTATAAGGTGTGGGGGGAGAGCGTGGTAAAGTGTGGAAGCCACTGGGAAACACAGGTGTCACATATGCTCAGCCTCTACGTGGCCCCACGTCCCGGCATTTCTGCAAGGGGGAGGGTAGGAGGAGGGAGAGCAGAGCCTAAAGGGCAGTAGCGGCTGGTGCATCTGGGCCTCCCGTCCTCCCCAAAGCCCCCTCCAGAAATATCTCGACACCCGCATCCCTTCACCAGCGAGCGGCTTCAGTCCGTTCGCCACTAGCTCTCACCGCTTGCAGCCGGGCGGAGACCGGCGCCCCGTGACGTCATGGGCGGCGCGGCGGAGGGGTGGGACCCGCGCGCGCGCGCCCGCTACGGCCCCGCCCCAGTCTGTCCAGACGCGCATGCGGGGTGAACATGGGAGTGGAGAGACTTGCTGGCTACTCCCCGGCCTGAGTCAGGCCGAACCAAAAAAGAATTCACCCTAGGGGCCAAGTGGAGGAGGTAACTCGTGAGGAGGTGATAAAACTAGCAACGGGCGAAAGAGGTCGTGCTAGCCATTTTGGACATCTGAGAGTCTCCCTCCCGAGAGAGCACAGGAAGGTCAGAACCTCACCAAAGTCACTTTTCTGATGTTCGGGACCCACCGGTGCCATTCGCACTCCCCGGCCGCGCCCAGGTTTCCGGGAAGGTCTTGGGGTCCTCTGGGAAGTATGGGACTTTACTCCTCCTCGCTGAGAGTATTGTAGGTTCTGCTCTTCTCTGCCCTCTTAAATGCTTACGGTCTACACACCTTGCACTTGGCCTTTGGCTCCTAAGAGGTTCCTAAGTGCCTAGGACCCTAGAGTTGCAAGGTTGTTCAACCGGGAGCGTCTCTTCTCACTTTGTTAACCTTTTAGAGGGAATATGATCTTACCTGAAACAGCATAAGACACGGAGCCAGGAACTCAGGCGCATCCTCAGTCTGGCGGTGCTGTCCGGTAACCCCAGCACTCAAGAGATGGAGGCCTGAGCATCAGGAGTTCGAAGCCAGCCTGGGAGCCCTCCAAAACCAAGCAACAACAAAATGAATAAATCTAATTTTGCATAAGCCATAATAACCATGTTGACCTGGGGATAAGATTGTTCCCTTTAAAGGAGAACATTTGTTTTGGTTTGGGAGAGGGCGGGGTCTCACTGTGCAGATGACTGGAACTCACTTATGTACTCAGAAAGTGTCTTTGAACACAGACATTCACCATCCTCTGTCTCCTGTGTGCTGGGATTAAATATGTAAAACATGGTTCTCTAAAGAACATTTGTACCACTGGTTTTAGTTCAGAACAGTTCTCAAAAGATGTAAAAAAGAAAAAAAGAAAAACGAGGTAGGTATCATTCGTATCCATTAGTACAGCTACCAAGGAGAAATCAGAAAATAGCAAGTGTTGGTAAATACGTGGACAAATTGGAATTTCAGTTGAACATTGTTGGTAGGAAGATAAAATGGTATAACTTATAGGAAAAAATCTGGCTTTTCCTAAAAAGGAAAAACAACAAAAATAGCATTATGATGTGGTTATAATTCCACTTCTGGATATAAAATTATTCCCCAAATTTGAAACAATGTCTTCGTGAGACATTTGTATACCCATATTCCTAGCAAAATTATTCATAAGAGCCAAAAGTGGCAACATCCCTAGAATGGCTAATCCAAATGTGGTCCACTCCACAGATGAGGGAATATTATTCAACTTTGAAGAGGAAGGGGCGCCATATACAGTGTTGCATGCCTGTGATCCAAGCATCCGTGAAGTAGAGGCAGCAGGACAAGGAATTTAAAGGACATCAACTTTGGTTACATATTAAGGCATTTTATGCTGAGTGAAATATAAAATGCATGTCACCAAAAGACAACAGCAAATGGTTCCAAGTATATGAAACAGATACGACAATAGCATATGATCCCTCATATAGGAGATGCATGAGGTAAAAAGCATATGATTCCACCAACATGATATGTACAGGAGAATAGCAAATGATTCTCTGCATGAGATGCATAGAGTAAACAAGAGAATGACTCTAACGCTAAGATAAACAGAATAGCAGTTTATGATTCCACCTACATGGAATGCACAGTGTGAAAGTGCAACACCAACAGTGCGAGATCCGAAGACAGTGGCATGTGAGTCCACTTACATGAGGCCCTCGAGACAATAGCATGTTATTCTAACAGTGTGATATGTACAAGACAATGGCAAACATCTATACAAGATGACTCCACCTTCTTGAGACCCTCGAGACAATAGCATATAGTTCCATCATCACAATATCACAAGAAAATAGCATGTGGTTCCACCTGTACATGATAAATACCATGATAGTGAAGGATCCCTATGTAAGCTAGACAAGATAACGGCATGTGATTCCACTAATGTGTGATATGAAGGACAATTGCTTATGAAGACACCAACCTGAGAAGCACAAGACAATAAGCAAATGATTCCACATTATAATGTGCATAAAACAATAGCATATGCTTCAAACTTTGTGGGATGTATAAGACAGTGGTGTAAGAGTCCACTGAGGTGCACGTGACGTGCATGTCCCATGAGACGCATGAGACGATAGCATACGAGTGCACCTGTACGAGAAAAGCAAGATCGTAACAAATGATCCCAACAGTGTATGTATGACACAAAAGACAAACGTAAGCGATATCACCTACATGAGTTGCACAAGACAACAGTGAATGATCCCGCTCATGTGATCACACAACAATAGCTTATGGGTCCCTCTAGATGAACAGAAACAGAGCAGATGATTTCACCTCTGAGATGCACAAGACAATAGTGTGTGGTTCTTCCAACACGTGAGGCACAAGATAGTAAGTGAATGGTTCCACCTATACAAGATGTACAAGACAACAGGATCCCACTAGATGACATGCGCAAGGAAATAGTTAATGATTCTGCCTATGTGAACTGCACAAGATGATTGCATACCACCACGAATGGAGAAAAGGGAGAGTATATGATTCTACCAACATGAGATGCTCAAGACAATAAGAAATGATTCATTCTGTATGAGATACAAAAGCATGTATATGAGATATTTAAGACATGAATGATTGCACTCTATGAGATGCACAAGAAAATAGTGTATGATTCCACTGACAGGAGATGCGCAAGATAACAATGTATGATTGGTTCCACCTCTGTGAGATGACAAGTTCTATAGTGAATGATTACTTTTTGAGCTGCACCAAGACAAGAGCATTAGATGCCAACTCTATATGACCCCAAAATCAATCCTGGTGATGGTGATAATGCATGCCTCTAATCCCAGCACTGGAGAGGAAGAGACAGGCAGGTCTCTGAGTTCAAGAGATGCTATTGTCGGGCTGCAGAGATGGCTCAGTGGTTAAGAGCACTGACTGCTCTTCCCGAGGTCCTGAGTTCAAATCCCGACAACCACATGGTGGCTCACAACCATCTGTAATGGGATCTGATGCCCTCTTCTGGTGTGTCTGAAGACAGCTACAGTGTACTCATATATAATAAATAAGTAAAATATTTAAAAAAAAAAAGGGGGGGGACCGTGGCAGACATTTAAAAAAAAAAAAAAAGAGATGCTATTGTCTCATGCATCTCAGTGGAATCTTAAACCATTGTAAGAACAAGGCAAGCCTAGTCTACAAAGTGAGTTCCAGAACAGCCAGGACTATACAGAGAAAACCTGTCTCGGGCGGGAGGTGGGGGTGGAAGAAGAGCCAAAAGACAGTAACAACTTCTTTCAAATATGTGAGATTTGGGGTTGGGGATTTAGCTCAGTGGTAGAGCGCTTGCCTAGGAAGCGCAAGGCCCTGGGTTCAGTCCCCAGCTCCGAAAAAAAGAACTAAAAAAAAAATATATATATATATTCACATATATATATATATATATGTGAGATTCACAAGACTGTAGCAAATGATTCAAATTATTTGATCTGCACAAGACCGTAGTGCATGACTTCACATATATGAGAAGAAGACTAAATAGAAATTCATTCCACCTATATGAGATGCACAGGACAATAATGAATGACATCCCCCTATATGAGACCACAAGACAATAGCATTTGATGCTACCTCTGTGTCATCTCTACGAGATGAACAAAACAGTAGCATTTGATTCTATAGACCTGTCTTGCACAAAACTGCTAGGAAGGATTCAGGAGATGAATAAGACAGGATCATATGATTTGACCCACATGAGATGCACAGGACAGTAGCATACTGTTTCCATGATACAACATGCACAACACGATAGCAAGTGACTCAAAATATGTATGGTACATAAGATAGTGGTTAGTCACTCCACCTCTTTGAAGTGCATAAGACAATATCATTTGATTCCGCCAACATGACATGGACAAGATACTATTGCAAGATTCCAGCATTGTGAAATGAGCAAGGCAGTAGCAATGATTCCACCAAATGAGGTGCAGAAGACAATGGCAAAGGATCCCTTCTCTATCGGGTGCATGAGGCACTAGTGTATGATCACACTCACATGTGATGCGCAAGTCGATTTTGAACGTTCCACTTTTAAGAGCTAGACAAGATAATAGCATATTTCCCACCACTGGTGGTATAAGGAATAATTGCTTGTGATTTCACCAACCTGAGATGCACAAGACAATAAATGAATGACTCCAAGATGTATGACTCCATCTATATGAAATATATAAGACAGTATGGGATGGGTAAGACTAATGGAGTATGATTCCACCGATGTGAGATGCACAGGACAGCAGCATATAAATGTGCCAATGAGATTTAAAAAAGAAAAAAAATCAAGTGATTCTATCTATACGTGATGCACAAGAAAATAGCATATAATTCCATCAATACGATATGCACACAACAATAAGCAAATTATTCCACCTCTATTAGATACAAGAGACAATCAGGCACAATTCCACCAACATAATATGCATAAGAAAATTGTTGGGTGTTCAGAAGGTCTACAGTTCCTTTTCTGGGCACAAACCCTGACCCAAATGTGTTCTTGTGACTCTGAGGAAAACTTCAGGCATGACACAGAGCTTAAGAGGAATGTCCTCTGGGGCAAAACAAGGTATATTCCAGGAAAATGAGATACATAAGAAAGTGTTGGGGTTGGGGATTTAGCTCAGTGGTAGAGCGCTTGCCTAGGAAGCGCAAGGCCCTGGGTTCGGTCCCCAGCTCCGAAAAAAAAAAAAAAGAAAGTGTTGTTCCCTCTATACGAAATACAAAACACAAATATTTAATGATTCCACCTGTATGAGGTTCACAATGCAATAGCCAGTGAGTCTATGGACATGAACTGCATAAGGCAACAGTGTGTGACTACAGCAAAAGGGAATGCACAAGAAAATAGCAGACAACCCCACTTCTATGAGACATAAAGACATGAAGACAATGGGGAATGAATGACTCACCTATAAGCAATGGAAAGGAAATAGCATATGTTCTCAGCAACATAAGATGCACAAAGCAGTAGTGAATGATTCCTGCTATCTAATGTAATAATAAGAAAGTGACTGCAGCTATGTGAGAGGCACTAGACAATAACATATAACTCCACTGACGTGACTTGCACACCACAATAGCTTATTATTTCCCTGTTGTAAGGTGACAGCCAACTCAGAGTCAGAAAGTGATGACTGCTAAGGCCTGGAGAGAGCAGGTGATTGCCAGTTATTACTTAACGGATTCAAACTTGTATGTTTGCTGGGCAGAGGCAGAAGCAAGTGAATTTCTATGTTTTTTAAGGCCAAGCTGGTCTATATAGCAAATTCCAGGCCAGCTAAGGCAACATGCCAAAGCCTTGTCTCAAAATAAAGAACAGAACAGAAGTTTTACTTTTGCCCAGTGAAACATCTTGGACATGTGTGGTGGAAACAATTGTCTGTAGTCACTACCAAGTGAGTATCCTTAATACTACTGAGTGATATGCTTGAAATGTGAAACCCGCACTGGGTGAATTGTTTTGTGCCTTTAAGCTCGAATTCTGAAGGTTGAGGCAGGAGGGTTTCACAAGTTCAGTGCCAAGTCTAACCTACAAAGCAAAATCCTGCCTCAAAAAAAAAAAAGTGGCTAGGGCTAGAGAGATGGCTCAATGGTTAAGTGCACATACTGCTCTTCCCAAGGAGCTGAGTTTGATTCCCAGCACCCACCCACATCAGGCACCTCACAGTCACCTGTTATAGGGATCTGACACCTTTACCCTCTGTGGCCCCTTCACAAAAACCCACACACAGAGACACATAAATAAAAATAATAAAAACATGTGGTAATAATAACATCTTATGTACTTTTTTAAAAAGATTTACTCATTTATTATATATAAGTACACATAGCTGTCTTCAGATACACCAGAAGAGGGCATCGGATCTCTTTACAGATGGTTGTGAGCCACCATGTGGTTGCTGGGAATTGAACTCAGGACCTCTGGAAGAGCAGTAGGGTGCTCTTAACTGGTGAGCCATCTCTCCAGCCCCTTATGTACATTTTATTACAATTAAAAAGTAGTAGTTGGGGATTTGGCTCAGTAGTAGAGCGCTTGCCTAGCAAGCACAAGGCCCTGGGTTCGGTCCCCAGCTCCGAAAAAAAGAAAAGAAAAAAAAAGTAGTAGGTCCGGAAAGATGGCTCACCCATCAAGAGGAATTGTTTTCTTGCAGAGGACCTGGTTCCGTTCCTAGTGCTCACAAGGCAGCTTGTATTCACCTGCAGGTCCAGGCCAGCAGAGGCTATACAGTCAGACCCTGGTCTCAAAAGGAAGGGTGGTGGTGGCTAGAGAGATGGTTCAATGGTTAAGAGCATTTGCTGCTCTGGACTTGGATTTGGTTCCCAGCACCCACGTAGTGGCTCAGAATCATTCTAACTCAATCTGAAGCCCCTTTTCTGGCCTCCATGGGTACCAGGCATGGACATGGTACACATATATGCATACAGGCAAAACACTCATAGGTATAAAATTAAAAAAAAAAAAACAACCAAAAAAGTATTTTAAGCAGCTATTGAAAATCTGCATTCGGGCTGGAGAGATGGCTCAGTGGTTAAGAGCACTGACTGTTCTTCCAAAGGTTCTGAGTTCAATTCCCAGCAACTGCATGGTGGCTCACAACCATCTGTAATGGGATCCGATGCTCTCTTCTGGTGTGTCTGAAGACAGCAATGGTGTACTCATATACATAAAATAAATATTTTTTTTTAAATTAAAGAAAAAAAAAAGAGTCCGCATTCACTTAACAGTTTGGGGATGCGTGCTGTGTGGAGCCTGGCTTTCCCCAGCTCTGCCGAGAACACGGCAAAGTCTAAGAAGGACACAGCAGAGTGCTGGAACTCTATAGCAAAGCCCCTAACAAGCACTGCCACTTTCTTCTTTACTTTCTTGACCTTTAGTTTCGTTTTGTTAATTTGTTTATCTACTTATGTGTGTGTATGTATTAGTGAGAACTGGTGCCCACAGAGCACAAGGTTGTCACAGGCAGTTGTGAGCCACCCAGTGCAGGTGCTCAGAACTGAACTTGGTTCCTCTCCAGCAGCAGTACTTGCTCGTAACTGCTGAGTCATCTTCCCAGTCCCCCCACCTTAAATTATTTATTTTCTTTTTTTTTTTTTTTTTTTTTTTTTGGTTCTTTTTTTTTGGAGCTGGGGACCGAACCCAGGGCCTTGCGCTTCCTAGGCAAGCGCTCTACCACTGAGCTAAATCCCCAACCCCTAAATTATTTATTTTCTGAGCATCCACATCTTAGCAGTGCACCTTACACACTGAGCCATCTCACAGTCCCTCGTCACGTTGGTGAGATTGCTGTTTGAGACAGTGTCTCACTGTATGGCTTTGGTTGACTTGGGACTCCCTATGTAGATCAGGCTGGTTTCTAACTCAGAGATCTGCCTGCCTCTGCCTCCAGAGTGCCTTGTCATGGTTTGTCCTGTTGAGACAGGATCTCATGTAGTCTACACTTGCCTTTAACTCACTATGTCGCTGAAGATGACCTTAAACTTCTGATCCTCCTGCCTCTACCTCCGGGACAAAGGTTACCCACAGGGGTCGCTTTACAAGGCTGATGATGCCTTTGTCTCACCTGACTCACAGCCTTTCCAGAGAAGGAGAACAGCTAGACATGGGGTGTTCTTAGAAAACATTATAAGCTGAGAGAAGAAGCATGGCCACTTGGGGAAAAGATTATAGCTGAGACAAATAATTCACACACACACACACACACACACACACACACACACACACACACACACACACACACACACCCTAAACCAAAACAAAACAAAATAAATAAACAAACAAAAACCCACCAACAACAACACAGGAAGGAAAAGATGAGTAAGAAGCTTGGAACAAACATATGTCCCTTTTCACCATTTTTATTTTTGTTTTATGTGTCTAAGTGTCTTGTCTGCATGTATATCTGTGCATCCTGTGTGTACAGTGCCCAAGAAATCCAGAAGGAAAGTTGGAGGCCCTGGAATTGAAGTTACAGACAATTGTTAGTCACCATGTAGGTCCTGGGAATCAAACCTGGGAACTCTGGAAGAACATCCAGGGCTCTTAATTGCTGAGCCCTCCCTCCAACTCCTGGAAAATATGTCCTTGAAATATCCTTCTACCCCCTGCACATGAGTGTCTAATACACGATGTCACGATGTACGTTCAGATGATGCTGGAGGAGATTATAAACTGGAACCTCTAGCAGGTCTTCAAAGGCAGAAACTGAGGGCTAAGCTAGAGTTGTAAATAAACTCTGTAGATGTGGGAATTCCAGCACACGGACTCTGAAAAGGCCTGGAGAGTGTTTCTTTTGACTTTTCCTCTCCTGTCTCCTCATCTCCTTAGATCTCCTTGCCCTGGGCACCTTCTTCTCTTTCTACCTACATAATAATATTAGAAGTGACCTGGTTTCAGTGGAAATATGTGAATCACATAGAGAACCAGCAAAATATTCTATTCACATAAAATAAAGTACCTGAGGGAGCACAGGATTGGGGGCTTTGGGTTCCCAAACAAAAACTTGAAATTAACTACTTATGAAGTCCTTGAAGGAATAAAGGAAATCATGGATAAAGAAGTAAAAGAAACCAGAAGAATGTTTCTCTCAATCAGTGGGATGGCTGGGGATGTAAATGTGTTGGCAGAATGATATCAGCACAGCACAGAATAGGCATGGGCACAAGCCTACAATCCCAGCACTCAGGAGTGGGAAGCAGGAGGATCAGGAGCTTTGGACAGTGCTTGTTTGCTTCTTTGTTTTGAGACAGGTTCTCACTATGCAGTTCTTGGCTGTCCTATAACTCATTATGTAGATCAGGCTGACCTCAAACTCACAGAAATCTGCTTCTGCTTCCTGAGTGCTGCCATTAAATGTGTGTGCCACCATGCTCAGCCCAGGATCCAGTGCTTAAGGTCATCCTCGGCTACATATATCAAAGCCTGGGATACATGAGACCCTTCCAAAGATGCAGCAGCAGCAGCAGCAGCAGGAGGAGGAGGGGAGGGAGGAGGGGGGAGAGCAAGGGAGAAGAGGAAGAAGAAGGAGGGGGATGAGGAAGAGGAGGAAGAAGAAGGAGGAGGAGGAGGAGATTATAAGAATGTAAGCTGGGGGCTGGAGAGATGGCTCAGTGGTTAAGAGCACCCGGCTGCTCTTCCAGAGGTTATGAGTTCAAATCCCAGCAACCACATGGTGGCTCACAACCATCTGTAATAGGATCTGACGCCCTTTTCTGGTGTGTCTGAAGACAGCTACAGTGTACTTATATATAATACGTGAATAAATCTTAAAAAAAAAAAAAAAAAAAAAAAAAAAAAAAGAATGTAAGCTGGGCTTCTTAGCATACACTATCCACCCCTCAACACCTCCCCTCCCCCGACACCTCCTCCCCCCCCAAAAAATAAAACACATAAAAGGGTGAAAGGAAGAAGAGACACGGAAGAGAGTATATGTGCAAAATGTACCCCTCCCCCCCCAAAAAAAGAAACAAGCACAGAGTATACTAAAGAGGTTGAAAACCGTGGCTAGCTGGAATTTCACCCAGGAGTACAGGTTCAAAACATAGGAATCAA
Source organism: Rattus rattus (assembly GCF_011064425.1). Taxonomy (NCBI): domain Eukaryota; kingdom Metazoa; phylum Chordata; class Mammalia; order Rodentia; family Muridae; genus Rattus; species Rattus rattus. The sequence goes on along the minus strand of NC_046155.1, from coordinate 74,988,005 downwards.
TTCCTGCACACACCTTTAATCCCAGCACTCAGGAGGGAGAGGCTGATGATGTCTTTGAGTTCAAGGCCATCTTGGTCTACAGAGTGAGTTCTAGGCCAATGAGGGCTGCATCATGAGACCCTGCCTCAAAAACTGCAACAGCAAAAATCAACCCATGACACACAACAGATCACTAGAACAAAGGGTTAATGAAAACCTTTTCTCCCCCCCCCCCAGCTGAGGATCGAACCCAGGGCCTTGCGCTCTACCGCTGAGCTAAATCCCCAACCCCAAAAACCTTTTCTTTTTTCTGCTCTATATGGATATGGTGGCATAGAACTGTAATGCCAGCCAGCATGCAGGAGCTGTTAGTAGGAAGATCAGATGTTCAAGGCCAATGTTAGCTAAATACTTGATTTTTGAGGCCAAACAGAGGCAATGTCTGAGAAAACTAAAACATAAAGAAAGAAGAAGAAACAGTACCAATAATAGTAGTCTCGTAGTGGTGGTCAAGCAAGGTGGCTCATGCTGTAATCCTAGCACTCAGGAAGAGATAGAAAACTCCAAGACCAAACCCAAGACCAGCCTGGGCTACGTAGCAAGTTCCAGATCAGTCAGAGCTATGAAACAAAATTCTGTCTCAAAACAGTAGACAAAACAGAGGTGGCTCAGCAGTTCAAAGCACTGGCTGCTCTTCCAGAGGACCTGGGTTTAGTTCCCAGCACTCACATGAAAGCCAACGATCATCTGTAGTCCTAGCTACAGGGGATCTATTACCCTCTCCTCACATCCATGAGCACCGGGCACACAGATACATGCATGCAGGCAAAACACTCACACATAAAAATAACATTTTTTTTTTTTTTGGTTCTTTTTTTCGGAGCTGGGGACCGAACCCAGGGCCTTGCGCTTCCTAGGTAAGCGCTCTACCGCTGAGCTAAATCCCCAGCCCCTAAAAATAACATTTTTAAGATTTATTTATTTTATGTATGTGAGCATACTGTCGCTGTCTTCAGACACACCAGTAGAAACCATCAGATTCCATTACAGATGGTTGTGAGCCACCATGTGGTTGCTAGGAATTGAACTCAGGACCTCTGGAAGAACAGTCAGTGCTCTTAACCGCTGAGCCATCTCCCCAGCCCAAAATAACATTTTTAAAACAATAAAAACTGATAAGGGAAGAAAAAGGCCTTTGATAAGGTGCTCTCGAGATGGCTCCGTAGTTAAAAGCACTGATGCCTCTTTTAGAGGACCCAGGTTCAGTTCCCCGCACCCACACAGTGGCTCACAACATTTGTAACTCTAGTTCCAAGGAATTTCATGACCTCTTCTAGCCTCTAGGGCACTGCATGCATGTGGTACACAAACATAACCTGAAAGCAAAATGTTCATACACACACAAAATAAAATGAAAAACAAAAAAAAAAAACCTTTTTTGTAATAAAATGCTCATTAACCTACAAATGGAAAAGAACTTTCTCAAATACATCCAGTAGTAAGCACTTAGTACAGAAGAATTCTTACACAATACAGGTTAGAAACCCAGCAAGTAAAACACTCCCAAAACCTTTATCACATGGGGATCAAAGAGCAAATACTGGTCTGAACCGATCCCCCCCCCCAAAAAAAAAAACACATCTATGTTAAAGATTCTGCCTGGCTGATTGACATGATCAGAATTTTGTGAGTGTGGAGAGTTGGAATATTGCAGATCAACAGGCAAATTCTCTTGTGCTATCTTTAGTCCTCTTTTGTTTTTTGTTTTTTTTTTTTCGTTTTTTTTTTTTTTTTAAACCTGCTGAACATTCTACCAATCACACCTCAGGAGAGGTAGGGGGATCACTGAGAGTTGAAAGCCAGCCTGGTCTTCAGACTGCCTAAAAAGAAAAAAAACAGAAACAACAACAAAACAAGACACCAGGATCCTTCTGCAGCAAAGCGTTTATTACATCTTGAAGAGGAGAGAGCGAGCCCCAGAATGGCGCTGCTTATATACACCCTAATGTGGCGTGTCCACGCCTGATTGGTTGCTTACCCATGATCTCATAGGCACGCCCCGGAGTGGGCAAAGACCTGGCACGAAGGCACTCTTGCACATGCGCACACAGTTAACTTCCTGAAAGGAAGTCTGCTGGCGTGGCGAAGGCTGGCGCCATCTTGTAATGGAGGAGGCTATCCTGGCCTTCCACGTGGGGTGCAGTGAAAGCCAGGGCCATCTAGTGGTGGCGAATGTTATTGCGGCCCTCTACATCTCCCCCTATTTATTTATTTTATAACAAATCAATTATTTTATAACAAATCATGATCACCCTATCGCGTGCAATGGGGAAACCTCAGCGATGTGCAAGGGCTGATCAAAGGATCACTGAGTCTCTCTCATCCCAGTGCAATGGATCCACAGATCCATGGGGTGTAAGAGCAGAGAACTCAGATACTGAGAGAGTGTCTCTCTCCTCCCAGTGCAATGGATCCACAGATCCATGGGGTGCAGGAGCAGAGAACTCAGATACCGACTAATTCCTGAGCATAGATAACCAAATTCCAGGGGAGGCCCCTTGTACAATGGCCACAAGTGCTTGAGTGATAACGGCCTTGTCACGTTTCTGTTGAGATCTGAGTTTGCAAACCAACCATAGTATGAACACTGATCCACAGCATAGGGCTGCACCAAACAGAGCCACTCCCGATAAGTAATGGGCACCTCATTTGGTTCACCTCAGCTGTTACCACCAAGGGCCGTAGTCAAGCCGCTCCTATAATAAAATTTAGAATTTCCAATTGTTAGTAACTACTCCAGAAAGTTCACCCACTGTACTTGTCTAACAATAGATTGGGGGAGGATAACTCCAGACACTGCAGACACAATGCCTGCAGCAGTAATGGCTGCTAGAATAGCAGCGAAAGTGTCAAGGTCTTTTCCAGGACAGTTCAGGATCAGTCATTCTTCTCTGGAACAACCAGCAGACAATGGAACCATTTCTGAGATCTGTATAACCAGGACAGAGTTCTCCAGTCACTGTAGCTTTACACAGGTGGCTTTCTTGTGGAGCTATAGTCTGTAAAATGACAACACCAGTTACCAGTTAAGGCAGCAAGAGTCACCAGGGAAATGAAGGGGGCAGCAACAGCTGGAATCCAGTCTTCTCCAGCAAGCAGCAGTGTACAGAGGGTCAGAGAGCAGGCCTTAGTGGGACGGGACACACGCAGCGGTAACACTGACTGCAGCAACGGCAAAATCTCTGTGATGACAAAGGATGAAGGGAGATCTTCCATCTTCCTCTCGGGGCAGGAATGACTCCAGGGACCCGAACCACAAGAGCTGAATCTTCATGCTCCCAGTATCAGCAAGTCTCAGCAACCACCTCTGGCAGCTGGCATACTCTTGTAGCATCCTGTAGAAAAAACACAAACATTCCCTCTTCCCCATATAAAATATCTGGACAGGATCATGTCAATATGTGGATCTCTCTATTTCACCTAGGCAGAAGTATGCCTAGATGTAGGGTGCCATAAACTTTGGCATCCAAATTTTAAAATTGAAATAAAAGGAGCATTATTTAGCATACAGGGATAACTCCCCCTTTTTATTTATTAAGATATAGTAAAGATATTATTTATTAAGGTAAGTCTTCGAGGATTAAATTGAGGACACTGAGCACTTGTATTTATAAATTGACTTGTATATCAAATTATTGTCTCTAGCATTATTGTATTGGATATATAAAGAATGAGATTTTTACACTAATTGTTCTTATGTAAGGCCTAATCTGTCTGGTATCTGTCCTCCCTTGTTAAGGAGCCCAGGCAATCCAGTTTAAGTTCTTAAATGGTCTATTAAGGAACAGTATTTAGTGCTCTTAATCACTAAGCCATCTCTCTAGCACCTCACAAACTTTATTTATCTAAACATAAGCATTGATTAGAAATGCCAAATCCTGTAAACAAGGTCCAGATTTAGCCTTATCTAGAAATCCCTGAGTTGGCAGGGTGAGGCTGGGCGTTGAATGTAAGCAACTGAGTCTTCCTCTTTTCATGAGGTGTGTTATCAACTCCATTACCATTTTCTAAGAGCTGGGTGTATGGTTCTGTTTAGTTGTCTGAGCCAGAGCACTGAAAGGACAGTGAGTTGTCAGACATTCACACTGAAATCATCACTCACTGATTTTATGTAGAAAATCTGCCTCTAATAAAGCATTAAGTAAATGAAATCAATTGTAAACCACAAGCCACACATTGGCTATCAGTATGTGAATTGAAAGCTTGATTTTTTAACATTTTAAAAACAGTGGCTATAGCACGTAATTTAATAATCTGTGTTGGAGCAATAGAAACTCAAGAGAATAAACAAGTGGTCCAATCATATATGTAGCATTTTCATTAGATGAACCACCTATAAATACAGGAAGCACATTTTCTATGGGTTACATTGAAAGATCCCTGAAGAGACCCTTACTCAAGTCTTGGGAAGTCACAGACCCCAGACACAGGGAGACACAGGGATGTAATATGCAAAGGTGAGGTTTATTACAGAGATCTATTATGGAGATCTCCAGGCCGACACTATGCCACGCAGGAGACAGAGGTGTTGACCCCGAGAGGCTGGGAGGAAGGGTATTTAAAGGGAGAAACCACAACCCAAGGGGGCAGGGGTGTCTTTGGAAAATCACAAGAAGCTTCCAGTCTCTCAAGATTGCTTAACTTTGTGTTCCCTTTAGTTCCTAGGAGAAGCTTCCAGCTTCTCAAGGTTGTTCTCTTAAGATTCTAATTTAACTTTATGGTCAGCTAGTTCCTGGGAGAGGCTATTATCTTTACCAGGTGGGGAATCGCATATCTAAGGGCCTTATCTTAAGTCCTTTCCTCTAGTTCCTGGGAGAGCAGGCTCTACTTTCAGGTAGAGGGCAGGTCTGGAATTGGAGGTATTTAGGGCTTCTTATGGGTGGGACAGCATTCCTAAACTTTTGACTTTTTGGCTGCATTTTTTCTTTCAGCATGCACAAATTTGCAGTAAATAAAAAAGCATGCAAAGAGTAAAATCAACTTTGCCTGAAAATTTGTATATGTGATAGGCCAAATATCAGTATTTTGTAATAACCAATTAACTGTTGTTTGGAATAAGATATGTTTCACCAGGTTTCTTTTTAAAATACTTCCATGACTCTAGCCTACAATTTTGTATTAACACAACTGAAGCTTTATCTCCAATGTGGATAACAAAGACCTAAGTCCTCTGGTAAGGTGAGGTACTTTGGCAATTAATATATCCTTAGAAGCTTAAAATTAGTTTCAAATATTCTTTTCTGGAGTAGTGTAACAGCTACTCCCCAAATATTAAAGCTCATTTTGAGAGCAAAAGTTTGTAGTAAAAATTTCCATACACACTGAAAGATTCAAAGTTCTAACTTCTTACATTGAAGAAGCAACAAAATTACATAATAAGGCTATTAGCCACTCTTTTGTAAAAATTTTTAATGATATCACTTCATGGGCTCTCTAAAATTATAAGCAAGCTCACAAAATAAAAACTCACAATCGCCAGGATGTAAACAAACTGCATAAAAACAATCCTCTAAATCTATCTTGAAATGGCAGTTGGAGTAAGCAAACTGGCTGTAATGCTCTCACAAGTTCTAAAACCTCATCAGTCCTTCGTAAATCTTGTAACAATCTCTACCTGTTTGATTTTTTTCTTTTAATTAAAAATAAGTTTGAGTTAGTCAAAGTAACACTGGCAATCCTTAATCACAATCTTTAAGTTCTCTTTGTAACACCAGAGCACAATCACAAGGTCACCTGAGTTCTGAGTACGTGATTAGGCAGCTGTCCTTGGGGCAGTGGGATTAGCATTAAAATACAGATAGCTTCAGGGCAAACCACAACTGTGGAAAGCAAAACTCAACCTCCAACAAACTAGTACAAAGTTTGACTGCCAATTCCTATATATGAACGCAGGATGGTGTAGTCTCCAGTACCTCAACAAAGAGACATTGTCCTAAATTCTTTTAGAAGCCTGGTTTCTAGGATAAGAGTTCCATAAAAATATTATCTCAATTTAGACCGGTTTCCCTAGGTTGGCTCATGCCACATGTTGTCGAATGACTTCATCCAAATTACCAGCTTTATGTCAACCTTCTGTTACCAATATTATACTTTTTTAACCATATCCAATAACTTGAAAGCCAATAGTCCATAACCAAGGCAAGTAGAGCATATTTATACATTTAAAACCAATGAGAAACAAAATTGAAGTGGCTACACCTATCTTTAATATTTAGACCAAACACCATTTTTACCTTTTTGCTATGATTTTAAGAGAAGCACCTTGTCACCTGTTGAGTCAAGTAATAAGTCAGGGATTTTTCTAAGAGAAACAGCTATCAACTCTTGTATGGAAGAAGCTGTTGGCGCCTTTAAGATCAGCTCGTGTAGACGCTTAGCCTCTGAGCAGCTTCTCCAGCTAATCTAGACACCTGGCTCTAGGCACAGGGCTTCAAAGACCTGATTGAGACTGTTTTTTATTCATTTGTTCCTTTTTGAAACGAATTAAAACCAAGTCAAGGTGTGCACGACCAGCAGATAAAGTTTTTACCATTTTTTCTTTTGAACATGAAACATAAAACATTTAAACAACGAGAAACAAAAACCACAGACATACACTGACAGACATGGGGACATCCTGGTGCACCAGAGACAAACAATAGACAAATAGGGAAAAAACCAGATGGTGTTCACGGTGACTCTCCACTCGAGTGGAGTCGATATGGGCGATGGATTGTCTCAATTCCTGGACTAGTCCACCAACGTGTTGAAACCCAATTCCTGTAAGATACTGAGATATATTATCTGAGCGGCACGACCGACATTTGCCAATGGTATGGAAGTGAAACACAGCCCTGAATATTTTTACTCACAACCCAATTACATAAACTCCATCAGGCTGTGCACGGGCACTGAGATGTCCTTTTGTTTGATTCTCCTGAATAAATTTTCAGGCGGTCTGCCTCGATCAAATCTGATCAGCATGACTCTGTAAAGCTGTCGCAAATCTTATAGAGCCTGATTATACCTTTTATAAGCACCAAGACAAAGTTTTTCTCCCAAAATACTGTGTTCCTTTTATCTCCTTTTCTTTTCGTTTTTTCTTTAGAGACCTTTTCTCCCTCCGACATACTTTCTTGTTGTTCTGTAAGGACCCTCTGACCTGTCCTAATGGCTGTAATGGCTTCCCACACAAAGAAAAAAATAAACAAAATTACCAGCCTTGTCCACGAAGGATCCATAACTTTCGGTTTCTTCACAGTGGCTCTCCACCTAGGCCCATATCTTTCTTCTTCATAGCGAGCTGCCTCATCTTCTAAATCCTCTTCCTCAGAGGGGCTAAGCTTGTCTGTTTCTGAACTATCAAGCCCCAAAGCCTCTAACTCCTTTACCGGATAAAGGCTTTTCCTTTTCGGGGCTTTCTCCTCCTTTCCCTGTTTCTCTCCCGGGGCGTCCTTTCCCCTATCTCTCGCTTCCTCGGATCTAAAGTCCTTGGAAGGGCCTTTTTTCTTATGTGCACCTTTTCTCTTTGAGCTCTTTAATCTTTCATCCCACTCTGTTTCTGACATGCTGTATCAAGACCAAACATGCCTCTCAGAGCTTACCTCTCGACCTGCAGTTCTGGACCCTCTCCGCGAGCGGAGGCTCTCCTCGGCGCCGGCGATGGTGTGGCATTTGTCCCGGGTTTCAGCACCAAATGTCGCGCTACGCCAACGCCCTCGCCAGCAAGAACGACGCCATGACACCAGGATCCTTCTGCAGCAAAGCGCTTTATTACATCTTGAAGAGGAGAGAGCGAGCCCCAGAATGGCGCTGCTTATATATTACCCTAATGTGGCGGTCCACGCCTGATTGGTTGCTTACCCATGATCTCATAGGCACGCCCCGGAGTGGGCAAAGACCTGGCACGAAGGCACTCTTGCACATGCGCACACAGTTAACTTCCTGAAAGGAAGTCTGCTGGCGTGGCGAAGGCTGGCGCCATCTTGTAATGGAGGAGGCTATCCTGGCCTTCCACGTGGGGTGCAGTGAAAGCCAGGGCCATCTAGTGGTGGCGAATGTTATTGCGGCCCTCTACACTCTCTCACCATCTTTCCCAGTCTCACTAAGGAAAGAGATGCTTAGTAATCCCAGTTACATATTTTTGCAGCACTCAAGCGTTTGAAATACCACTTCTTCTCTTTCTATTTAGGGGGTGGGGTGGGGGCTGCTAGTTCAGAATCCTCCCTTCACTGGACCATAGTGGTCCTCTCAGCTACCAGCTCTGTCCCCACAAAAAAAAACTATCTTTAGTCCTCTTAATAGCCAATGTTGGCCCACCTCTGTGTCTGGCCTTACATCCTTCTGCCTGCCATGAGAAGCCCTTGGGATACATTACTTTAATAATTAGCTGGCTTCCACCAACCCTCTAAGGTAACATCTCAACAGAGATGGTCTTTCCCATAGCCCCGCCTACCTCCTCTTTCCTCAGGAGGATTTGAAAAGTGCCCTGAGGCCTGTGAGATCCAGGAGAAAGTGTGGATGGCCAGCCCAATGACGTGAAGTACTGCCCGACCACGTGATGGTGGAGAGAGCCCCACAAACTCTTCTCTGACCCATATGCACTCACATGCACAATCTTAGATTCCTTGATTTATGCCTTCCTCATGTTCTATAACCATAAAAACTTTATCAAACCGTTACTAAATTGGAACGTGGTGTGGGGGCAACCCAGATCTGCATTTCTGGGTCATCGTTTCTTATATTAGTCTCAACGATGAACTGTTTTGTTGTTTGTTTGTTTGTTTGTTTTTGCTTTTGTTTTGAAACAGAGTTTCTCTGTCTTGGTTATCCCAAAAGTCACTCTGTAGACCAGGCTGGCCTTGAACAGAAAGATCTGCCTGCCTTCACCCCCTGAGTGCCGGCATTAAAGGTGTGCGCCACCACCTCCTGGCTGATAAACTATCTTTTATTCCCTTTGATGGGAGAGCTATAAAATATCTTTGTGTTGACACGGGAGGGAAATTTGGCTGCACAATACCTTTAGCAACACTTCTCACAGTTAGCATCAGCGAATCCACACTGGAACGAAGCCTTACAAAGACAAAGAATAGGCAAGGCCTTTAATCAAATCTCAGTCCTCCTGAGGCTCAGGGAATCCAATTTAGTAAAACTTGTACGTGGGATTACTGGGGGTTGGGGGTGGCTTTGCCAAATGTGCAGTCCTGAGAACAGCAGGGATCTGTGCTGAAGAACAAGACACAAATGGAGACAAGAGAAAACCCTGCTCCGACCTGAGGGTAAGGCCCTAGGGGGATGGCATGCATTTCCCACAGACTGTGGCAAACCCCCGAATTGTTGCTCAGCATTTATTGGCCATCTTTAGTTGATGTTGTAGGGAAAAATACATCAACCTAGATATCAGAATAGCTCAGCTGAGTTGTCTCAGAAGGGCTAGAAATTTGTTATGATTTCAGATGTGTTCTATCACCTCACTGCTAAAAACCTCCTGAGGCACAGCCCTCAGGTCATCGTGGCAGAATCCAGGATGCTCTTGGTCTGGAAAACTGTATTTGGGTGAAGGTCAAACCCTAAAGTTTAACGTTTAAGAAAATAACAGGTCAGAAGGGGGAGGAGAAAAGAGAGGAAAAAGTTCAACTTAAAACAAAGGCTGACTATACATTGCTCAATAAAAAAGAAATACAAAGGCTAAGAGAACATCATTGGTCACTTGGGAATGCAGACCAATGCATAATTAGAGGGCTGGCAGTGGTGGGCACTCTTTAAATACCAGCACTTGGGAAGCAGAGGCAGGCAGTTCTCACGAGTATGAAACCAGCCTGGGGGCTGGAGAGGTGGCTCAGCGTTTAAGAGTACTGACTGCTCTTCCAGAGGTCATGAGTTCAAATCCCAGCAAACACATGGTGGCTCGCAACCATCTGAAATGGAACTGATGCCCTCTTCTGGTGTGTTTGAAAACAGCTACAGTGTACTCACGTACATTAAATAAATCGTATTAAAAAAAAAAAAAAAGAAACTAGCCTGTCTCAAAGAAACGAAAGGTGGCTAGGGCTGGGGAGTCGGCATGGAGGGGATAGCGCTTGCTGTGAAAGCACACAGGTCTGTGTGTTCAATCCCTGGAACCCACACACAGGTGTGAGAGGAAGCCCTGGCCTGTCATCTCATGACTTTCATGGCAGAAACAAATCCTCGGAAGCTCATGGTCCAGCTACCTTGTATCTGCCACAGCAAACACAGAGACCCTGAAGGCATGGGCTGAGCCAAGGTTGCTCTGTGACTTCCACAACTATGCCCAGATGTGGTGCTCGCACACACACACTTTGTATGGTTTGTGTTTGTTTGTGTTGTTGTTGTTTATTTGGGAGTTTGTTGTGTGATTTTTAGTCAGGTAGACCAGGTGAGACTGAAACTCACTGTGAAATAGCTCTTAAAGGAAAGTAAGTATTGACATTTGTGGAGCATTGAAAGCCCTTGCCCACAGTTGCATGCACTGTGGAGAGCAGATTGGCAGCTCCTGGATAAATTAACCATAGAATTACCGGGTGGTCATGCAATTTCACCGCTAAACACACATCGAATTTGAAAACAGGTATTGAAAGGAACATTGAAATGAAAATGAAATTGATGTGAGCACTATAAACGGACAAGGATCCGCATACAACAGCACGTCTTTCAGCCTTAAAGGAACCGCCAGAGCTGGGGAGCTGCGGAGTTGGAGGAGTCATGGCTGCTCTTCCAGAGGACCCCAGTACCTATATGGGGAGGGGAGTTAAAACCTCCTACGACTCAAGCTCCAAGAAATGAGGCCTCTTCTGCCTCTAAAGGCCCCCCTCCTGTCCACACACATGTGGTATTCACACAAATGCACACATATATACATAAAGATAATTTTTTTTTTTTTAAAAAAAGGAAGCTGGCCAGCATGCTGGAGCCTGAAGAGGCCTTTGTGGACATGATTTTAAGTGAGATATACCAGGCACGAACAGGCAAACATTCTGTGCTCTCTTATTTCAGATACTCAAAGGAGTCAGGAAGAATAAACAATGTTTGCCTAGGGTTGGGGGAAGGGAAAAAGCTTAATTTGCTTCAAGTTGGGAAGAAGAAGTAAGTGCTGGAGACGGGTGGGGGTGATGGTTGTCTCTGGGCTGTACATTCAAAACCAGTTAACTAGTAAAGCTTTTTTATTTTATGTGTGTTTTGCTAAATAAAAAGTGGAAACTGATTGGATAATAAAGATGCCTATATCTTGTAGCTGGGCAGATGAGAGGTAGGCGGGGCTTTGGTTCCCAGGCTTGTCTGAGGCAGAGACCAAGAAAAGAAAGGGGAAGTGGCCATGCCATGGGGTAGACGGACTGTGAGTGCATGGTCATGAGGGATAGCCAGATGGGGTAGGAGCGGCCCAGGCAGAACAGGGCAGTGATATCCCGGGGTTACTGACAGGGAAGTAGACAAAATAGCACCGAGGGCTGATATCTGCCCAGCTCCAGTGCTTTAAGGCTTATTATAACTATAAAGGGCTTGTGTCTTTTTTTTTTTTTTTTAAGATTTATTTACTAAGTACACTGTAGCTGTCTTCAGACACCAGAAAAGGGCATCAGATCTCATTACAGATGGTTGTGAGCCACCATGTGGTTGCTGGGAATTGAACTCAGGACCTCTGGAAGAGCAGTCAGTGCTCTAACCGCTGAGCCATCTCTCCGGCCCAGGTTTGTGTCTTTTATTTGGGAACTAAATGATCTAACATAGAGTAGAAGCCCCCAAAGAGTATTTACCACCAGAAATCAGACTCCTCTCGGCTGTTTCCTTTCCCTCTGCTCAAGCTCACGAGCATCTACGGTTTAACCATCCCCTGGTGTCTAATGTGAAGAGCTCCAATACCACAAGCATAAACATTTCAGACACTGTGGACAGCTCCACCACATCTGTAGGTCACATACGGAGAGCAAGACTCAGTTCTGCTGTATCTACAGTGTGCACCGGCCCTGCTCTGCCCTGCAGTTCCCCACCTTGAATGACATCACTATCTGCACGCACACAGACATAACTTAGGGTTCTTCCTTTTTTCCTCTTGCCCCAGCCCCTTGGATGAAATTTGTCTCCAAATTTTTTGTCTCACAGACATTGCTCAAATCTGTCTGTCCGTCCATCCATCTGTCCATCCATCCATCCTTACGCATCCGCCCACCCACCCATCCATTTATCTATCTACTGAGATTGGTCCTGCTATATATTCAGGCAGGTCCCCCAACTTTCTTTTTCTTCCTCTTCCTCTTCCTCTTCCTCTTCCTTCTCCTCCTCCCTCCTCCTCCTTTTCCTCCTCCTCTTCTTTTGGAGGCAGTCTCCCATTATCCAATCTGACCTTGAATTTGCCACGTAGCCAAGTCTTGACCTCCTTATCCTCCTGCTTCCACTTTCCACTGACAGGCTCAACTAGCCTTGAACTTGTGATCCTCTAGCCTCAGTCTTTGCAACTATGGATGTCCACCGCAGGGCCAGGGATCAACCTTTTGTTTAGATTGTTGAAATCATCTCAAACTTCCCTGAAATTCTCTCAGAGGCAGTGAGGTCATTCTAGACTTGGCCACTGAGCAGCTCTCACAGCAGGTGTGGTTGGCTCATGGGCTGGCAGGTCCTGAGGTCCTCCACCCGCCCCTCTGCAGCAGCACACACTCTGTGTCCCCCTTGGCTTTGAGCTGACTCACAGCTCAACACTCCCCAAGCAGAAGTTGTGGTTTCACCGAGTTGGCCAATGCATGGCATCAATGGCTCCCACCCAGGCACGTCTGACAAACTCCTCTCTATTGTTCTCAACAGTGAATTTGTTTTTCACCTCAGAGAACCTCCTCACATATTTCATATCTACTTGACATCTCCACATGGCTGTCAAACAGAGCTCTAAAGCTTAACATAGCGCCAGTTTTTGTTTTTTGTTTTTTTGTTTTTTTTTGTTGTTGTTGTTGTTTTTTTACATTTTATTTATTTTGCATGTGATTCCACAAAGTTGTCCTCTGACCTCCACACATACTGTAGCAGGTATACTCACTCACCCACGTCATACATAAACACAAAATAACAATAAGTAAAAAAAAAAAAAAAGACTATGAGGGTGACAGGATCTATCTTCTTCATTTCTATACTGACATTTCTAACCTTCTGTCTGATATATTATAAATTTGTGGAGGGATGAGACAAGATCTCACTATGTGTCCCTGACTGGCCTGGAACTCAAAGAGATCTGCCTGCCTCTGCTGGGATTAAAGGTGGTCACCAATTTTATGGATTCAGACCAGGACAAGCCCAGGAGCCGGGCTGCTCTTTCCCCAGAGGCTCTTCCCTACATAATCCAGACATCTTGGCCTCCAGCTCGCTCCCCTCCTCCCAATTCTCCATGGTGACTTCCCTGGCCTTCTTCCCTGGGGCCAGTGAACTCACTAGAGAGCAGCTTCCCAATAAACATGCATCTAATATAATCTAATCTAGTTTGAACTGTTGCAGTAAATATTAAAAAATGGCTAAACGTTTTATCCTGAGCTGGTGCCAGCCCCCGTAGGGCCACATAGCATGCGGGGTACTTTTATCTTATCAGCTCCTTATCAACTGGTTGCGAGTTTCTTGTGTGGATGTCTTGTGGATTGAGAATTTAATATATAAATCTGATTGTTGGGTTGCAGTTTGTTGAGTCTCGGGTAGCTGGAACCAGAGAGCTCTCAGCTAGCGGACAGTGGCTGGGAGAGATACTGACCAGAGATAAATCATGGTTAGTTCCATATGGCCAGAAAGACCAGCGTTCAAGATCCTGGTACCTTGAACAGCTTGAGGATTGCCTGGGTCTGAGAGTACTTGGGGGCAGAGTGGAGCTGAGACGATAAATGTACCCCGCATGCCATGTGGCCCTACGGGTGCCGGCACTAGTGAGGGATAAAAGATTTAGCCATTTTTTAATATTTACCACAACACTGAACTGGCTCTTTTCACCTGTGGAGAAATAACTTATCACTTGGTTGACATATTATAGATATTTGACTATTTTGATGGGAAAAAAAAAAAAACCCAAACCACATCGAGATCAAAAGCCTGTGTTGGTGAGGACAGAAACAAGTGTTAATGTGGACGGGGATAAGCTTACTCATAATGGTGCTGGCAAAGGGGGTGGGGGTAGGGGGACAATCCACTCATAACCTTGACAGGAGCTTAAAGAGACTCATGCTTTCTTAAGGACAGGCTGAGAATCACTGAAGCTAAATGCAATCTTTGATTCGAAATTCTACCGTAAGAAACGTATGCTTCCCTTTCTATCTGGAGATGGTAGCCACGGCCTGACCATACAAACAAGCATTCTACCCTTGAGAGGCATTTAGGAGTTCCTTTGACAAATCTGCTCAGGTGTTGCAAGATGCTTACTGCAACCCTGTTTATAACAGACCTGAAACAGACCCGGTTGATCTGTCAGTGAGAGCCTTTAGCAAACCATGGTGTATCCACAATTGAGCACCCTGCGGCCACTAAATAGGGTGAGTCGCATCTGTGTGTGAAATAAGTCTGAGACATAGCAAGTGGAATCAACACAGCATAAAGATACATACAGTATGCCAGCATGTGTGTTGAATAAAAAGATTATATATATAACCATATATGTAGAATGTTAGAGAAAGAGAAATTCTGGCCAGTGGTTGCTTGTGGAGAGAATAAATGGATTCTAGATATTGGATATTCTTATTCTTAAATCTTTTCAATAATTACTAAATAATTTTAAGCAATAAAAGAAGCCGGGCATTTTGGTACACACCTTTAATGCCAGCAGAGAATTTAACCCAGCTTTTTGAGGGCAGCCTGGTCTACACAATGAATTCTAGGCCAACCAGGGATATATACTAAGATAGATCCTGGCTCAAAAACAAACAAAAATAACAGCTAAGTAATAAAAGGAGAAGAGTCAGGCTGGGGTTGTGTTTTGGGTGGCACAGCGTAGGCCACATCCCTTGCTATGGCATCCTGCTGTATGAACCATTTTCCCACAGAGCTCTGTTTACTCCCCTTGGACAAAGCACTGGTCCAAGGGTTGTAATTCAGAGCCCTCAAGGACATTAAGCCAACAGCCTGCTTTGAGACGCTTGAGATATCCTGAGCATATGTGGTGACCATGATGAGGGATACTCTGTGGGGTTTTCATTGTTTTTCTGACCCTGCTTTTAAACCCTGAGCTATCTTGGAATAAAAGCTTCAGAGAAACCCCATAAAGGACTCTTCACAGTATTGCCTAGAGTCTCCTGGTTCTGTCGAATCTCAAAATTGACTCATTTCCTCAGCAACAGGCAGGTCTTCGTAGATAAAGCATAAATTTAATAGGTGGGGACCCTGAGTTCAATTCCAGCACCATGCAGACACGAAAAGAGAGAAATGAGGTAATCAGAGTCCTTAAAACTGCACCTCTGGGGGTTGGGGATTTAGCTCAGTGGTAGAGCACTTGCCTAGGAAGCGCAAGGCCCTGGGTTTGGTCCCCAGCTCCGGGGGGGGGGGGGACAAAACAAAACAAAAAACTGCTCCTCTGGACAAAGAACTTTAGCCCTCTTTCTGATAGAACTGCTTAATACAAAACTGTCAAGTCTTTCGTAGCCTCTCTGTTATCTATATATGGCATGGGGCGGGGACTATATATTTCTGTTTGCTTGTTTTTCAAAATGAGCAGCTTGGCCCAGGATGGGAGAAAGAGAAAAGACTGGAGCGGAGGTCTGGAGTGTGACCTTGACCCTCCTCGTGACATGTGGCCCTGGTCCAGTGGACTATGTTCAGAGAAACTTGATTAGAAGTGCTGTTAAGAGCCACGTGGATGGTTGAAGACATAGCTCTGTACCAAAGTGCTCGCCCAGCAGAGACCGGACCCTGTGTCTGATCCCTAGCCCTGTGATGTACAGTCATTTCCTGGGAGTGGGCATAGGCCTGTAATCTCAGCTCTTGAGAGGTAGAAGCAAAGGCTCAGCCTCATCCCCTACTACGTACCATGCTGGAGACCAGCCTGGCCTATGTGGCATGCTCTCTCAAACAAGCCGTCAAGAGTCGCACAGTATGTCAGGGGCAGCCAAAGATCCCCGGGTGTGACTCCAGTCCAGATGGTAGTTCTAGGTGATCGATCTCCTCTACAGCCCAGCCTTGCATGAGGGGTGTGGGAAGATGGTCTTCATTCCATGCACTTTAGGCTGGCTTGAGTCAGGACTAGCTCGTTTTAAGGAAACTGCATGGTTAGGCTGGGTCCACAGGGCAGGAGAAAGGGAACAGGTAGAGCTCTGGTGGGCCTAAGGTTTTTCAGGACTCCCCTAGGTGCTCAGAGGAAGGTGAAGTTCCAGGAGATTTTGGAGACTAGTATGAGTGGCATATTGTCAGGGGTGCAGAAAAGCGACTTAGTGAGCAAGAAAACCATCAGTCAGCCTTTCTGTCCTTCCCTACCACACAGGCCTAAGCAGCCACTACAGAGCTGGGGATGCTCTCAGGAGAAGAGCACTTGCTTAGAGGATCAAGGCCCTGGATTCAATCTTTAACACCCAAAATAACAGAGAAGCACTGATGTCCCTGCTTCTGGTTCCAGGGCTGGATGAACGAACCCTATAAGGATTCCCTAGCCAACAAACTTGGTGATGGTGGAATTACTTCTAGGCTCTAGACTGGTCTACACACATTCACAGACCAGCAGAGCTCTTAAAGACTGGGACTTAGTACACAAGGTCCCTCTCTTTCTCTCTCCTCTGGACTCTCCCTACATGCCTGGCCCAAGCCCAAGCCCCACCCCCATCCCCCAAGAAGCCCTTACCTGCTGTAGCTCCTCTCTCTCCTCCTCCAGAGGAAGCTTGAAGCCAGGAAGCAGCACAACGCTGCCAAGCCTGGAGAGTCCCCCAGATTCTTCTGTGGTTAGGCCAGCTGTATTAAAATGAACTTTGTTCCCCCGAGGATTTGCTCATGGAGGTGTTATTGTGTACTTGGCTGCAGTTCCCATAGCTACAGGCTCACGGTGAGAAGGGAATGGGTATACACCAGCGGTTTCTGTAAAATAGGAATTTGACCTCATTTGTAGTCAAATATGCAGCAGAAATTCTTGCAAATGGCCTAACTTGAATAGAGTTCAAAGAGTTCTGAATGACAGAGAAAACATTAAATAAAATATCCATGTTGAAGTATGGATTGTATCCCTGGCTCAACCCAGGTGCATTATAGCTTTGAATTGGTCATCAAGAAATTAACGTCTATGTATGGATGGTAGACCATTCCACTGAGAATCTGCGGACTGATAGCCCACAGGCCAGATCTAATTAATTTTGGTCACAGTGTTTTGGGAGCCACGTATGGTAGTACATATCTTTAATCCCAGCACTTGGGAGGCAGATAGAGAATTATGAGTTTTTGGTCTACATCATGTGTTCCATGCAAGCCAAGGCTATATAGTAAGACTCTGATTTTTTTTTAAATTGTTTTGGGTCAAGTTAAAAAAAATATCTGAGTCAGGCAGTTGTGGAGCACAGCTTTAAACCAAGCACTTAGCAAGAAGCAGAGGCAGAGAGGCAGAGGCAGAGGCAGAGGGGGAGAGGGGCAGAGGGGCAGAGGGCAGAGGGAGGGGGAGAGGGGCAGAGGGGCAGAGGCAGAGGGGCAGAGGCAGAGGGGCAGAGGGGCAGAGGAGAGGGCAGAGGGGCAGAGGCAGAGGCAGAGGGAGGCAGAGGCAGAGGCAGAGGCAGAGGCAGAGGCAGGCAGATCTCTGAGATCAAGGCCAGCCTGCTCTACAGAGAGTTCCAGGACAGCCAGCCAGGGCTACGCAGAAAAACTCTGTCTTGAAAAACCAAAATAGGTACATAGATAGATAGTCAGACAGATAGATGTTTAAAAAAATTTTTTAAAAAATCTGTATATTTGGACATGAGTGAGATGCATCAGTAGAGAAAGGCCCTGGCTTCCAAGGCTGATGGTTCCATCCTTGTAATCATTGCGGTGACAGGAGAGAACTGACAAACACGCACATGCAAACACATGCATATGCATGGGAGAAAGAAAGGGAGGGTGGAATTAGAACCTCAGGGTCATCCTCAGCTACACAGTAAGTTTGAGGCCAGCCTGAATTATAAGAGATTATGCCTCAATAAACAATGAAACAAAGAAAATTCAGTATCATTCGCTAAAAACCCAAAGTTGTCTTGTGTCGGGCCACCAGGAATACACCAAACATTGAATAAAGCAAGTGGGGTTTGGGATTCCTAAGAAAGGACAAGACAGTCTAGGGAAGCACGAGGCAGCAGCTGAAGGTGTAGAAATGACTTACCATAGGACTTACATGTATTGGGTTTCTAGGATTTGGACAGGGGTTTTGTTCGGCTTGGAGCACTGTCAGGAAGCACGAATAACTCTGGTTGAACATGTTCTATCTGAATGAAGAGCAAAGGCCCCGTCAGGCTCTCCAGCTCCTCTAGGTAAGGCAGATGGAGCCTGGACTTGATCACACAGCCTGCCTCTTCTCCAGGATTTTGCTAATCAGGAGACTGTGGTGCAAACATTTGTAGTAGGACTAAGATAAATGTCCCCTCCCTTTGTTGCAGGGCGCTCTGTGGCATGACAAAGGCTGTTCTGTATGTAGCCTTTGGCACTGGTCAGAGAACACCAAACAATAGCATCGTGCATAGTCTCAGGAAACAAAAACAGTTAGAAACCCTACAACAGAGCCCGAAGCCAGTTTGGTCTGCTTCTTTGTCTGTTTTGCTTTGTTTCATTTGGTTTCTTTTCGTTTCTCTAGATAGGGTTTCTCTGTGTAGCCATGGCTATTCTGGAACTCACTCTGTAGACCAGGCTGGCCTCAGACCCAGACCCTCTGCCTCCTGAATGCTAGGATTAAAACTATGTGCCACCTCCTCAGGTTCAGTTTGGTTCTTTTGTGCAGGTGCTAGGTGGTGAACTGGATTTCCTCTTGTGGGCTTCATTCTGTGAGCACTGACCCACAGCTGTAGGCCTAGTCCCACATCTGTCTTTTTAAAAGCTCCAAGTGAGTTTCTTTTCTTTTTTAAAGATTTATTGGGGCTGGGGATTTAGCTCAGTGGTAGAGCGCTTACCTAGGAAGCGAAAGGCCCTGGGTTCGGTCCCCAGCTCCGAAAAAAAGAACCAAAAAAAAAAAAAAGATTTATTATTTTTGGGTATCTGCGTCTCTGTTCGGATGCCTTTGGAGGTCAGAGGAGGGTTTTGAACCTCTGGAGCTGGACTTACAGATGGTTGTGAGTCACACAACTTGGGTCGCAGGCACTGGAGTCTGCTCCAGCCGTGGCTGCTTTCTCTGTCAGCCCAGTCACAGAGGGCTCTACCAGAACTGCAGTGTGCAGGCACAGCAGGGAGCGTCTGCTGCAGCCAGCATTTCCTTTGGTCAATGGATGTAAATGGAAACTGGTTTTAAGGTTCTAAGTAAAAGGTGTGTTCTTTGCGTTGCTGGGGGTGAGTTTTGGATCACCTTTTCCAGTAGCATCATCCCTTTTCAGAGAAGTTTAGCCCATGTGTGTGCATAAGAGACTTCAGTCATCCCTGCTGGGAGACAAGAGTAGCCTATTTTCTCATTTTAGAAATTTCTGGGTATCATTTTCATGAAAACGTGGCCCACCAGAGAAAAGGTCACTTAAAATATCTGAAGACCCTAACAAATGCCCAAAACATACATGTCCATATGTAGAAGGAAAGAAAAAAAGCCAACAAGTAGGACCAAGTAGGGTATAGGTCACATGGGTGGGGTCTAGGTATCACGCATCACAAAAGGCATGAGCAACTTTTCATCTCCTGCAGTGGACAGAGTCCGAGATGGAAGTTACATCATTCTCACTTGGTGACTTAGATCCTAGGAACCCTGGCTTTTAAGAGGGCTAACCTGGGCATTCAAGCAACTGCTTTTAAGCCCAGTGCTTGAGAAGCAGAGGCAAGCAGCTCTCTGTGAGCTCCAGGCCAGACTGGTCTACAGAGTGAGACCCTAGCTTACAGAGCAAGTGTGTGTGTGTGTGTGTGTGTGTGTGTGTGTGTGTGTGTGTGTGTGTGTGTGTGTGTGTGTTGGGGGATGCAGGGGGACTGGAAAACAGTCTCCTATAGCAAAGAGAGCCCAGATGTTATATTAGTTCTTGTTCCTGACAGGCCAGGATTTACTTATTTACTTACTTACTTACTTACTTAGGTACTATTTATTTTTCTGAGACAGGCTTTCTCTGTGCAGTTATGGATGTCCTGGAACTTGCTGGATCTAAAGGTGTGTGCCACCATGCCAAGCTTGGGGACAGATTTTATTAGGATTATAACTGTCTCAGCAGAAGCACTTTCGTTCAGGTCCAATTTTTACAAGACCAAAGCTTAGAATTAATTTTGTAAAATAAAACACCCCAAAAATACCTTAAGAATGGAGCTATGAAAGGTGTCTTCATTAAGGTCTTATTGCTCTGGGAGAACATCCAGTGTTGTTTTATTTCAGAGCCATCTCTCCAGCCCCAGGAAGTGGAAATAATTGTCACTGGTTAACTTAGTGATTGTTATGTGGGCTAGGATGTAGAGTGCTTGCCTAGCATTCACAGATCCCTGGATTTGATACCTAGAACCACATAAGCTGAGTGTGGCAGTGTGCATGTGTACTGTCACTTGGGGGCAGAAGTTCAAGGTCATCTTTGGCCGTATATCAAGTTTGAAGCTAGTTTGGCATATACGAAACAACCCACTCCTCCCCCTCAATCTTATCTACATGGTGAATGAATCAGGGCTAATTAGTATGTGTAAAAAGCACAGGGATCTCTGAGACCTTCAGTAGCCTGCAGAGGCAAGAAGGCAGTTCAGTTCATCAGGACTGTTGGTCCTGTGTTGGTTCGAACTTTAAAGTTTGACCAGAACTAGTTTATCCATATTTAAGCACATCACAATCTGGTGAAAACCTTTTCTGGTGATAACTCAATTTTATGTTCACAAAAAAGCATACCTAAATAAATCTCTTTGAGGAACAAAGAAAACTAAATACAGGTCAGATGCAGAAAAACAAATTTACAACTCTCTTCAGGGGAGGATCAGGTGCTGGAAAAGTCCCTAGCCACACAGATAAAGCCCAGGCCACCAGGTTAGTCACCACCTGCTTCCAGCTTTCTGGAAGGTCTAGCATTCCCTCCCTTGCAGGAACAATCTTGTGTGCTTAACATTATAGACTCCCCAACTGTTTATCTGTGAGTGCAAAGGCCCCTCCCTCCATGCCTCCTGCGGTAAAGAATTAGCATTTGTAGGAGATGGTTATATTTGGTCATTTTGTGTTTGGTTATGATTATGGTTCTTACCTGCCAGAGTGTGAATTTGTCTGAAATTGGTGTTTTGTGAAACTGAGCTGAACAAGACACCACCGCAGCCTCATTATGGGTGCTGGGCAAGTTCCTGGCAACAGCAAAGATTCAGGGAGGAGGGTGCAAGTTCCAGTCAAGGAACTGCTTTTTCCTTTTCACAGCCACACTTGCTGTGGGGAAGCAGGACTAGCAACTCCTTTTGAAAGAGTCTCTTCATTACTAGACACACTTCTCTCTAATATCTTTTTTTTTTTTTTTCTTTTTTTCGGAGCTGGGGACCGAACCCAGGGCCTTGCGCTTACTAGGCAAGCACTCTACCACTGAGCAAAATCCCCAACCCCTCTCTAATATCTTCTAACAAGTCCACTTTGCTTCTCCACACCTCTACCTCTCCACAGCTAACACTAGATTTGCACCCCTGATCAAGCAGTAAAAGAACCAACCAGACCCAGAAAGAGAAGCTTTGCCAAGGTCTTCCAGTTAGCTGGTGACAGGGTTAAAACTTAAATGCTGACTTTGGGGTTTTTCTCCTTTTCTTTTATTTTTTCAACACCGAGTCTGACTAGGGCTGACCTTGAACTCAAAGAGCCACCTGCTTTTGCTTCCTGAGCCACCATTGCCCAGGTTGACTTTGGTTTTCCATCCAAGCAAAACCTTCCAGACAATAGGGCAGGCTGTTAAATATCTCAGCTATCAGCTTCTAAAGTGATTTAAAAACTAAAGACCTTTTGTTCACAGTGTGCTCTACCTTCTTTCTTCTTTTTTGGGGTTCTATGGAAGGACTCATGACAGCTGAGATTCTAAGATCTTCCCTAGCTTGTCCAGTCTTATTCTTGTAATGGCCACCTTCCTGCCTAATGACCCTCCTTTTGCTTTGAGATACTTAAGACTGTGTAGCCCAGGATCTCCTGGAACCCATAATCTTCCTTCCTCAGCCTCCAAGGCTAAGGTCAGTTATATGTGGTTCAGGTCCCTACCCTTCTCCCTACAGGGAACTCTGCATCCCACCTCCACACAGGCGCTACTTTTCATCATCTCCTCCCTTAGGCCTTCTAACCTGTGAGTCCTCTGGAAACCCTACGGCTTCGTTGGAGAACTTTCTTTTTGTTGTTGTTGTTGACTGTTCTTCGTACAGTCTGTCAAGTGCACTGGGTTGGGCTAGGGAAACCATGCTCAACCTCCAGCCTTTGAGCCTGTTTCCTTTCATGCGAATGAAACGCTTCTGAAACCGTCACAGGCTGCGGTCCTCTCCGTTCACATGAACAAGGGGCAAAGGGACCTTAGACGCTTTCTCCATCCAGGTTCCTGACTCTCCCCAGAGCACCATACCCCAAAACCGCACGCTGGACTGCAACGGCGCCACCGACTGCGCACGCCCCAGCTCTTGGCTCCGCCCCCGAGACGCGGCCCCCAGCCTGGCCGCGCCTGCGCAGCTCCGCGCGCCAGCTTCCGGGTGGAGAGAGCGCGCGATGGGGCGGCTGGTGGACGTCGCAGAGTAGCGGCGGCGAGTGGGCGTGTGCGCCGAGCGGTCGGGCGCCCGCGCAGGAGTCGCGGGGTCTCAGGGAGCCGGTCCGGGGCGCGGAGAGAGCCTTCGACTGTCACCCGCGTCCGCTCACTGGCATGTCGGCCGAGGCCTCTGGCCCGGCGGCGGCTGCGGCCGAATGCCTGGAGTCCCCTAACCCCTCAGGTGTCGAACCTGGCTCCCCCTCGTACAGTCTGAAGCCCCTGACCCCGAACAGCAAGTATGTGAAGCTGAACGTGGGCGGCTCGCTGCACTACACCACGCTGCGCACCCTCACGGGGCAGGACACCATGCTCAAGGCCATGTTCAGCGGCCGCGTGGAAGTACTCACAGACGCGGGAGGTATGCGTGCCGCCGGTACACGTGCTGCCCTCCAGCCCCCAGTTCATTCCCGACTCCCTCGTCCCATCTTAATCTTTTCCTAATTCAAAATCTCTCTCTTTGCCCAATCCTTTATTTCCAGCAGTAACATCTGCCAAGCGCTCAGTTGCCGATTATCGGGTCTTCCCTTAGTTCTAAAAGCCAAGGAACCAGTCCTACTCGAGCAGCACCCTTCAAACACCTTTACCACTTACTTCCCACTGCCCAACCTTTTGTTTGCCTCTCTGCAGTAGAACCGCCAGCAGGTAGCCTCGAGAACTGAAAGATTTGATCTGTCTCTAACTCAAGTGCCAGCACTCTCTAGGAATCATCTATAAATGCATATATGTAGAAAGAGAAGGCTGCTCTGGGTTTGTCAGGGACCTGAGTGAAGGGCGCAGCTCTTGACAGGTGAACCTTAGGAGTGTTGCCTTTAAATTGGGAACCCATTTATTATAGAATAGCTTTAAAGGGAAGGGTTTAGCAAAGATGAAAGGAAACACTTAGCAGGTGAAGTTCAGCTTTCAGGTACTGAAGATGAAAATCCACTTATTTGATAAGTATTGTGAAGCATCAGTTAGTGTTAGAGAAAGTTTGGTAAAGGGATCTGATCACCCCCGCCCCAGGGGGGGGTTTGGGGAGGGCATTGAGTAGGGATGACCAGTAAGCAAGAAAATTTCATGCAATCACAGAGTAAGTTCTTGGTATTCCAAGTAATATTGTTACTACTTTATCGTTGTGAACTAGAGGATTGAAAGTGGACATTTTCATTAGATGAGATGGTTAAAACTAATACAAGGGGTTAAATGTGTTCATAAGGTAATTTGGTGAGAATTTCTCCGTGGTAAGCTGGGCTTGGTGGCACCTGCCTATACTATAGTGCTCATGCTCAGTCTGAGCTACATAATGAGATCCTGACTTTACGTCCCTGTGCTGAGAGCCTTCTGACCGTCCACCAGATTTGGGAGCGAGCTCTGTGGCAGGTGTATGTATGAAACACTGGAGATGTG
Source organism: Rattus rattus (assembly GCF_011064425.1). NCBI lineage: Eukaryota > Metazoa > Chordata > Mammalia > Rodentia > Muridae > Rattus > Rattus rattus. The sequence goes on along the minus strand of NC_046155.1, from coordinate 74,963,790 downwards.
TGAAACATTGGATATGGTAGAGGTATAAAACAGATAAGTATTAGGGTTTTTTGTCTTTGTTGTTGCCTCCCTGCCCCCACAGGATTTCTCCCTGTAGCCTTGACTGTCCTGGAACTCACTTTGTAGACCAGGCTGGCCTTAAACTCACAGAGATCCACCTGCCTCTGCCTCCCTAACTGCTGAGATTAAGGGGTGGATCACCTGGCATATATAAGTTTTCTTACGGCTTTGCCATCAGTTTTCTAAGAATGTATTAGCCTGAGTGCCCCCACAAGCCATTTTTCCTTTTGCCTTTTCCCACCCCACCAGGTTGGGTGCTGATTGACCGGAGTGGCCGACACTTTGGTACAATTCTCAACTACCTGCGGGACGGGTCAGTGCCACTGCCTGAGAGTACCAGAGAACTGGGGGAGCTGCTAGGTGAAGCCCGATACTACCTGGTACAGGGCCTGATTGAAGACTGTCAGCTGGCGCTGCAGGTGAGAGTCCCCCCCTCACCTTCTTGGTCCCTGTCCTCCTATCCAATAGATAGCTATTGCAACAGAAGAGAGATATGGCCCAGAGAGCCTCACTTAGACTGGATATGACCCCTAGGCTTTTGGGATTTGGGGGGGGGGGCATAGCCCTTGGCAACATGCCTGCTGCTTGAGGCAAGGTCAGTTCTACCTGGTGTCCAGGCTATTGTCATTAGAAATGCCTGCTTGGGGGTTGGGGATTTAGCTCAGGGGTAGAGCGCTTGCCTAGGAAGCGCAAGGCCCTGGGTTCGGCCCCCAGCTCCGAAAAAAAAAACAAAAAAAAAAAAAAAAAAAAAATGCCTGCTTGGGGGTGGGGGGTGGGCGGCTGAAGACATGGCTCAGGAGTTAAAGCACTGGCTGATCTTCCAGAGGTCCTGAGTTCTATTCCCAACAGCCACATGGTAGCTCACAACCATCTGTAATTCAATCTGATTTCCTCTTCTGGTGCGTGTGAAGACAGAGCATACACACACACGATATGTTTATATATATAAAATCATAAAGAATTACCTGGTCTGTGCTTGCAGCTGTTCCTGTTCAGCGTTTTCATTCTCCCCTGAATGACATTCTCACAGAACCCCAGTCTATTCTCTCCTTGCTCAGAAGTCTTAAGTAGCTCTCTAGGCCAGCAGGGGAATCTCAATTTATATAATTTAAGTTTTCGATTTCTTATTACATTACGTGTGTGTGTGTGTGTGTGTGTGTGCGCGCGCGTGCACGCGCACACACACACACACACACACGCGCGCCCACGCCTATCTTCCAACCCTCAGGGCTTTTTATTTTTAGGGCTTTTTCAAACAGTGAGACTCTTCTAGAATAAAGTGTTATACAGTAGAGCCATACTCCATCAGCAAGGCTGGGGCTTCCCAGGCCTCCCCACCTGTGCTGCTGTACTTGTGTGGGTTCTAGGGATCCAGGCCGGCTCTGTGGTGCCTAGTACTCTTGAACCAGTCAGTTCCTTTCTCTAGCTTTCTGTTCTCATGTTCCAAAAGATAAGTCAGAAAAATAAATACAGTGTGGTAAGTTTTAATCAACTCTTTTGTTGAGGGTTATTGTATAACACAGTAGTAGATTGTAAGCTGTGGTATCTTGAATGCCGGTTGTAAGTTAAGTGGAGACTGAACTACTTTTCTCTCAGGGAATACTTATTGGTTTTAGTTTTTTATTGTGTTTATTTACTTAATGTGGGTATGCGTACAAGTGAGAAGGAACCATAGTGTGTATGTGAGGGTCAGAGGATAACTCCCTCCCTCTCAGTCCTTTACCTCCAGCAATTATTCCAGATGCCTTCTTCCTACCATACCATGGGTTCTAGGGATTGAACTTAGGCCTCCAGGCTTGTTAGCAAGCTACTGAGCCACTCACTGGCCTGATTATTGGCACTTGAAATCTGAAAGGGCAGAATTCTTTTGAATAGTATATATATATTTTTTCAAATTTACCTATAGCCCATAGGGAAAAAAGTTATTTTGTCCTTGTATAATTCAAAGCATTTTGTGAAAGAGTGCTGTTAATAAAATGTCTCTTAATATATCGTTCCTTGCCATCTTCTTCCCCTCTCTCTAATATTTGAGACACATTATACTTATTTTATGACCCATTAAAGAGTTACCATGTAACAGTTTTTAAAATATTGAATTAGACCTTTTTTTTTTTTTTTGACTTATTTATTTTATGTATGCCACTGTCTTCAGACACACCAGAAGAGGGCATCAGATCTCATTACAGATGGCTGTGAGCCACCATGTGGTTGCTGGGAATTGAACTCAGGACCTCTGGAAGAGCAGCCAGTGCTCTTAACTGCCTGAGCCATCTCTCCAGCCCCGAATTAGATCTTTTTTAACATATAATTTTGAAGTGAGTGGCATGTGCCACATGTGTGTGTGGACAGCTTTGGAGAATGGATTGAAGGGGAGATCAAACTCAGGTTGTCAGGTTCTGCCTCCTTTCCTCTCTGAGCTATTGGACTCGCCCTGAGCTAGACCTTGGAAGTACAGTCCTGCTTAGTTATTTTATCTTACACACAGGGTCTAGCCATGTAGCCCAGGTTGGCCTTGATCTCAAACTCTTCCTTCGTCAGCCTCCTGAATGCTGGGATTTCAGGTGTGCATGTCTTAACTCTGCTTTGTAATTGAAGTTGACCTATTGCCTTTCCATCCCTGCTAAGTCAGGAGGGATTTTGCTGTTGCCTTGTCAGTATATATTGTACCCTTGGTTAACATACAAAGATACAAAGAAACATTAGGGATGCTTTTAAGGCCACTCAAAAAGTGAGTGCAGTTTCAGTTCAGTTTATCTGATTCCCTAGTGTAGTGCTTCCTTCCCATGCCCCACCCCAACTTCTTCCTAACAACCCCCACCCCCAGCAGCTCCACGTAGTCCTCAGGGCATGCCAGAGCATCTCTGGTCTAGGCAAGTCTTTTCTATTTCAGTTTTGTGTCCCCTCCTCTCCTATTCCCAATCCCTTGTCCATTTCCTCCAACTCTACCCCTATCTAATCCTAAGGTGTTGGTACATATACTTGGATTATAGCTCTTCCTTCGAGGAACTAAAGCATCTTTGCATATATGCTTTTGGTATGTATTTGTTTGTATCAGTGTTACTTAGCTGTGGGTCTTGGTGCTGTTTTTCACTCACCACTTCTTGCAGGATCCAATCACACTGTCTGGACTGCTGGATGCATTTTATTCATGCATCCTCCTGAGTTTGGAGTTTGCTTTCTCCTTTCTGCTTCTACAAACAGTGTTATTGTGGGCATCCTGTATGTGTGCCCTTCTGGTCTTATTGAATTTCTTAACAGTTGTAGCTTGAGAATTACGAGGCCAATGGATGCATGCCAGCCAGATTTCAGTAAATGTGGTCAGAGTATTTTCTCAGATGGTTACGCTGCTTTGTGCTGACAGGAAACCTCATTCTGGCTTCAATCCTCAATAACCTTGCCATCCTCCATCTTTCTAACTTTGCCATGCGGATAGGTGTGGGGTGATCTCATTTGACTTTGCTGCTTCTCATTACTACTCAGGTTGAGCATCCTTTCATACTTACACACTCGACTTTTTAGAGCCCCTTTCTGCAACTGCTTTACACATTTAACAGATTTTCTACTCGATTTCTTATGCTCTTGTTGCTTAACAGGAGATCCTTGACTATTTTAGTATAGTTCCTAGGAGAATTAAACCATGTTACATAATAGCATGTATTACACGGCCTCTAAGGCATGTGTCAAAAAAGTTGGCTTTTCCAGCCGGGTGTGGTGCTGCCGTCCTTTAGTTCCAGCACTCCGGAGGCAGCGGCTGTAGGACGGTAAGTTCAAAGGCAGCAGGAATTACATAGGAACTGGGCATAGTGGCACACACCTTTAATCTCAGCCTTGGGGAGTAAGAGGCAAGCTGATCTCCAAATTTCAGAATAGCCTGGTCTACAGAGTAAGTTCTAGGACAGCCAGAGCTAGCTATACAAAGAAACCCACCCTTCCCTCCTTCCTTCCTTCCTTCCTAAGAGAGTTACATAGGGAGATCCCATGTCAAAAATCCAAAATCTTCAATTTTTTTTCTGGCTTTTGAGGATCAGGTTTAGATATTGTTGGTATTTTCTCTCAAGATGTTACTTGTCTGTGGAATAGAGGTATGTGCATGTGTGTTTAATGTTATATTTTATTCATATTCGTGTGTGGGTATGTGTGTTCCACAGTGTGAACTGTGGGTGTTAATTCTCTCCTTTCAGCATGTGTGCCCCGTGACCAGACTCAGGTTGTCAGGCATCTTTATGTGCTGGGCCATCTTGCTAGCCCAAGATCCTTGAATTTTTAAATTACAAAAGCTGTTTGTGTGTAGGTGTTATGTGTGGGTATGTGCACATCTGTGCATGTGTGTACAGAGGCCAGGGGTTAACATCAAGTGTCTTCTTACGTCATACTCCACATTGTTCTGTCTGGTGTGTTTGTTTGTTTGCTCGGAGACAGGTTTTCACTTATTGTTCTAATTACCTGGAACTTGATGTGTAGGCCAGAGTGGCCCCAAATCCACCGAGATCTGCTTCTGCCTCCTGAGTGCAAGGATTAAAGAGTATGTTCAGCTTCCACCTTACTTTTTGAGACAGGGTCTCACTGAAACTGGAATTCACTGGCGTGGGGTAGGCTTTCTGGCCAGTGAGCTCAAGGGATCTACCTGTCTCCACTATGCTCAGTGATGGGATTACGATGTGTCATGGGCCTTTCACATGGATGCTAGGAGTCTGAACTCAGGGCCTCATGACTGTACAACAAGTACTTTGACTGAACCACCTCTCCGGCCCCACCACTTATTATTTTTAGAGAAGTATTATCAGCTATAGAAATTTAGGAAATGAGTCACCAAAAAAATAAAGCATCAAATTTTTTCAGGTTTTTGTGTGTATGTGTATGTCTACTCACTAAAATTCAGCCATGTTGTATGTATTATTTTGTATACTTTCTTTGACATTGTTAATGATTTATATCTTTCTGTGTCAATAAAATTTTACTCTAACATCCAGGGCATATGTTCCAATTTCTCTAGTTTTGCTGAAATGTGTTGAACAGTTCATTTATAGTTGAGCTTCACATTGTGTCTGCTATGTTCAGCAAGTGTCTTCCGAAACAGCCTGGTTTTTTGTTTGTTTGTTGTTTTGCTTATAAAGCTTAGTTGTTAAAAGCCATTTCCTATAACAATGGTCTGCTTACCAAAGTTGCTTGATTGCTCAGTTCTGATGTCATTTGGTTCAAATCCTAATATATCCCAGATTTGCTATAAATTAGGCCATAAATTTAAAAGTTTGATTGGTTCAATTACATTCTAGAAGGTGTAGTGTATTTCATACTGTATTATATCAACACACCATGATGTTGCTAATATGACTAATGATGCTCAGATTTGGTCCCTGAATTCAGATGATAGTTGAGTCCTCCACTGTATTTAGATTTCCTTGTTGCTAACTATAAATTCATCTGTGTGCTATTAATTTGCACATTGTGCAAATGACAGTTGCCTGTCAACAATAAACCAATTGGTAGTTCTTGCCTGAGTCAGTAATTTTACTAGGGTTATGGAATAATTATAGGTTTAGCATTTCTTCAGTCTTCCATGGGGTCATTTGTAAAGTCCTGCTTTGGCGCTATCAACTGAGTAAGTCTTGTAGTCAAGACAGCATTTTCTCCTAGCAGTGTATGTAACCATTGGTGGGGGAGGAGGGTTACTTAGTTTATTTCCTATTCTATTTTTTTATTAGCTTTATAATTTTACATACATATCTTTTTATATATGGACTTTTAAAAAGATTTTGTGTGTGTCTATTTTGCCTGCATTGTGTATATGTATACTAATGCATGCCTGGTACATCAGATCCCCTGGAACTGGAGCTGTGAATGGTTGTGAGCTGCCATGTGGGTGCTGGAAACCACACCTAGAGCCTCTGGGAGAGCAGCCAGCTCTCCAGCCTCTCATATACGGACATTTTAATCTCAATGAAGCTCACTTTTGTAAATGTGAACTATGAAGGGATTTAACTCTTCTTTTGTTCCTCATTGAGTAACTTTGTTTTCAGGGTACCATCTATTAAACAGTTTTGGATACCTAGTATCTAAAAATGGCCACCAGTGACTTTCGCCTCCTTTAGAATTGGGCTCTTGTTTAGTCCCCCAACACTGAATAGAACTAACTCTGCCAACCATATTGTAGAGAGATATTGTGTAACTATAAAGTCCGTCTCAAGTGGTTGCTGATTCTTCTACCCCTACCTCCCCATTGCCAAGATCTCAGGTAGGCACCATTACCCTCAGCTCCAATGTGTGACTTTTGAAATTAGGTCATACAAAAGAATAGCTTCGGCCTTGTGGACCTTTCACTCTGGTAAGCAAGCCATTATATGAGGAACCCAAACAGCTCTTGGGAAGTCTCCCTGGTGAGGAACTGAAGCCTTCTGTCAACTGATTCCCACCAAGTGGGCCAACTTTATCAGAAGCAGATCCTCTAGGCCTGGTCAAGTATTCAGATGATACACTTCTGGCCAGCATCTTATATTGTTTGTAGTTTTGAAATGAGGTCCCTAAATGTACCCCAGTCAAGCCTTGAATTGAGGCTCTTCCTCCTTTCACTTCTTGTAGACTGGGATGACAGCATGTGCTATTGTGGCCAACTGTGGCCATCAGCTAGACTAGTTCATGAGAGTCTGGTTTGGTGTGAAGGTCTGACCCACAGATTTCAGAAGGCACCAGCAAGTGACCATTGTTGTGTAGCCTGCTGTGTCTCTAGTAATTTGTCATCAAGAGGTAACACATTGTGCAATGGCTTTCAGATACAGCAGAACAGATATATGCATAGAGACTATGACAAGTACAAGTCCAAACCAGACGAAAATTCAGGCACTAAAAAGGGGAAAGGGGTGAGAAGACCCGCTCCTAACAAGACCCTATTTGCAGCAGATACCTTCTGGGAAAGGGAAAATTCATGTTCTCCAATAGAGTGTCACTGGGTATAGCAACCATTTCAAGGTGTCCAGGAGTAGATGGCCAACACAAAACACACTCCATACTTTTTGGTTTGGTATTTCTGTCCTACTGATTTTCTTTCTTTCTTTCTTTCTTTCTTTCTTTCTTTCTTTCTTTCTTTCTTTCTCTCTTTCTTTCTTTCTATCTGTTTGTTTGTTTGTTTGTTTGTTTTCAGACAGGGTCTCACTGTGTATCCCTGGCTATCCTGGAATTCCTCTGTAGACCTCAGAGTTACAGAGATCTACTTTCCTCTGTCTCCTAAAGTGCTTGGATTAAAGGCATTCACAGTCACCACCCAGCTTGGTTTTCTTTCTTTTTCTTTTTTAATTTATTTTATGTGCATTGGTGTTTTTCCTGCATGTATGTCCATATAAGACTGTCAGATCTTGGAGTTACAGACAGCTGGGAGCTGCCATGTGAGTGCTGGGATTTGAACAGGTCCTCTGGAAGAGCATTCTCCTTAACTGCTAAGCCATCTCTCCAGCCCCCCCCCCCACTTTGAGAGAGAGGGAGGGAGGGAAGGAGGGAGAGGACCTGGGGAGGATAAAGAATATGATCAAAAAAAGACTTAATAAGGGGGCTGGAGAGATGGCTCAGTGGTTAAGAGCACTGAGTGCTTTTCCAGAGGTCCTGAGTTCAAATCTCAGCAACCACAGGGTGGCTCACAACCATCTGTAATGAGATCTGGTGCCCTCTTCTGGTATGTCTGAAGACAGAGACAGTGTACTTATATATAATAAATAAATAAATCTTTAAAAAAAGAACATAGTTTAAAAAGATTTAATAAATGGGGTGGTAGTGGTCATACCTTTAATCCCAACACTTGGGAGACAGAAGCAGGTGGATTTCTATGAGTTCAAGGCCAGACTGGTCTACAGAGTAAGTTCCAGGACAGCCAGGGCAACACAGAAAGACTCTGTCTCAAAAAACAAAATAGAAGAAATTTAATAAATTAAAAAGAAAGACAACAAATTGTGAATTCTGGGGTGTGGGTGTTTCTATGCAAAACCACAAGTGTCGTGCCTTTAATCCCTTTAAGCACTCAGGAGGTAGAGCAGGCAGACCTCTGTGAGCTCCACGCCAGCCTGGTTGGTCTACAGAGGGAGTTCCAGGACAGTCAGAGCCATGCAGTTTCTTATTGCTTATACTGGTAGAGGAGAGAGTAAGCTAAAGGAACAAACAGTAGAACAACAAAGCCAGGAGCTGTTTACACATTCCCAGGCTTTCCAGATAATGCATACAATGAACAAATGGTTTCCATGCAAAGATTAAATACAGAACATTCCCAGGAAAATGTTGTTAATTCAAGAATGTGCTTGTGAAGTCCTTTGTTCAGACCCCAGAAGTCCCCAGAGAGATCCCAGAGAATCCTTCAGTTACATGCTAGCCCTTTTGTTTTCTAGGAAGGACCTTCCTTTGGCAGCATAAGGCTCATCCTCCTATGAACTTGATTGCAGGAATGTGCTCTACATTCTCCCAAATAACAGCTGCTGCTGCTGCTGCTGCTGCTCCTCCTCCTCCTCTTCCTCCTCCTCCTCCTCTTCTTCTTTTTCTTCCTTTTTTTTCTTTTTCTTTTTTTCCCTTTTTTTTAAAAAGACTTATTTATTTATTTATTTCATGTATGTGAGTACACTGTCACTGTCAAACACACCAGAAGAGGGCATCAGATCCCATTACAGATGGTTGTGAGCCACCCTGTGGTTGCTGGAATTTAAACTCAGGACCTCTGGAAGAGCAGTCAGCGCTCTTAGCCCCTGAGCCATCTCCACAACCCCTAACAGCTCTTCTGAGAGGCCTAAGGTTGCACTGTTCTGGTGGTACACCCTAATCCCAGCACTCAGAGGCAGAGTCTCACACTGAGACCCAGTCTAATGAAAATAAAAGTTTAAAAAAGGCAGTTTAGGATGTAACCTCTCAACAGCTTATTTTCAAGCCTAAAGCAGTCAAAAGTTCTTTTCAAAAAGGGGTGTGTGTGTGTGTGTGTGTGTGTGTGTGTGTGTGTGTGTGTGTGTGTGTGTGTGTTTCTCTTAGAACATGAACCCTAAGCTTAGACCATAAGCATTTAAGACATTATTAGCAGGGACATCACCCGCGTGGACTTAAAGGAGCAGCCATAGCTGAAGTGTAAGTGGGCTTTGGACAGTGGAACTCATGCGTGTGGGAAGCAGCAGGCTGAGGAAGCTGGGACTGTGGCTATTTCTTGGGAAAAGAATGATACTTCTGGGCACTGGAACTGTGAGACTCACACCTGGTCCGACAAAGCTGCCCAGTGTTGTCCGAGTGACTTACGGTGACCAGTGACTTCTGAGTGCCTCCTCTTTCTTTACCCTCCCTGCCTTTTGAACAAGAGCTTACTAAGTGGTTAAGTGGAGGAGACAGCGTGCCTGTGGTTCCTAGCTCTTCAGCTAGGAGAAAAGTCCCTCCATGAGCTGAAGTTGATGAACTCTACCCAGATGGCCTCATCCCATCCTGAATCTGGCTTAGGTTTTCTGTGCTCTGAGACTTGGACAATCTTGGGAGCAATGAATTAATGGAGCCAACCTTGAGACAGCTCCCAGTGACTTAAGGCAGATGAAGCTAGTCATAAAGGACAGTGAGCCATCTGTTGTCCATCTTCTGCATTAGTTTCTCTGAGAAACCAACTGTCACGTTATAAAGACACTCAGGCATTCCTACAGAGAGGTCCAGGTGGCAGAGGTTAGATCCCTCATGCAACAGCCATGTGAATATAGCAGCCATGTTTCTCAGAAAGTGATCCTAAGATGCAGATCCTAACCCCCGCGGTGCATGCCTGTAACCCCCTTGTGCATGCCTGTAACCCCCTCTGTGCGTGCCTGTAACCCCCGCTGTGCATGCCTGTAACCCCCTTGTGCATGCCTGTAACCCCCTTGTGCATGCCTGTAACCCCCTTGTGCATGCCTGTAACCCCCTTGTGCATGCCTTCTCGGGAGAACTTGTGCCATGGGGCCTAAGCCACTCCAGAAGAATTCCTGACCCATAGGAAAAGGAAATCATAATAAATGCCTCATGTTAAATGAAGCTGTGGCATTGGGGCCATTTGTTACACAGCACTCTGCTTCCTGCACTTACTCCTCAGTTCTCAGATGCCCACACCTGTTTGTTTCTGCTTCTTTCTCATGCTGTATTTTGTTTTGTCCCTGCACCCAAACTACAGTTTCCATTATTTTTCATACAGATAAGTGTATCTTTATGAGACTCACTGCTTCAAAATTGACAGTAATTGCAGACTTCTATGCTTCCATTGATTTTGTTGTTGTTGTTTTGTTTGTTTTGAGGTAGTTTTATTAAGTAGCCTAAGCTGCTTTCAAACTTGATGACTACTTGCCTCTGCCTCCCAAGTGTTTCCATTGCAGGCATGCACGCTCCTGGTGTTTTGTTGTTTTTGTTTTGAGACAATCTTGATGCAGAGTCCTTACTAGCTTCAAATTCTGTATAGACCAAGCTAAGCTAGCCCTGTACTTGTGCCTCTGCTCAACATCTACCTCCTGCCTCCTGGGATTATGGATGGACTTATTTTTTTCATCTGTACTTTCTTTGAGAGTTATGTCTAGGCCATTCTCACAGCCCCAAGTTTAAGCAGCCCTCCCACCTCAGGCTCGACCTTAGGGTTACCAGCTACCATGCCTGGCTTTCCATTTAAATATTATACATACATATAAACATATATAAACACACACACACACACACACACACACACACACACACACACGAAAACCTCTTAGCTGGGCATGAGAGCACACACCTTTAATCCTAGTACTTGGGAATCTGAGGCAGGCAGATCTCTAAGGCTAGCCTGGTCTACAGAGTAAGTTCTAGGACATTCCAGGCCACATGGAAAAACCCTGTCTTAAAAAACTAAATAATAAATAATAGTAGCTCTCTCTCTCTCAAAAAACAATTTCTAGAACTTGTCTCAGAATTGTACCTTTAAAGACAGGCATGTCTCTAACATGTCTCTAAAGGTACATTTCAACATTTGGGAAGCTGAGACAGGAGGATTGTTTTTTTATTTTGTTTGTTTTTGAGACAGGGCTCACTATGTAGATCAGACTGGTCTCAAATTCAGGGTGATCCTCCTACATCTGTTTCCCAAGTGCTGGGATTAGAGGCATGTGTCACTGTGGCAGCTGAGGCAAGAGACTAAATTCAAGCAGTCTAGTAAATTTAATTTTTGAAATGGGCGAGGAGTATAAGTCAGTGGTAGAGTACTTGCTTAGTATACCCTCAAGGTCCTAGGTTTGACCCCCAGCACTCCGAAGATAAACAACCTCACTGTACTCAGTCATTCAGCAAATGTATACTGATCATCACCTGGACAGTCCTCGGGAAGGTCGTACATGTCAAATACAGACAGACTTAGAGCTGTGAAGACAAGGAACCAATACTCTGAGCCCGAGGAAGCTATGTAACTGCACAGGAGTGGAACTGCCCTGTGGGGGTCAGCATGCTGAGTTGTACACAGCTCAATGAAGCACACCCCTGGCAGGCTGACCTGTGCAGCCAGGGAGAGCACAGCTGGGTGCCTACGGAACAGCAGGTTGGGAGGGTAAGGGTAGAGTTGTGGGGAAGGTACTAGCTATATTCAGCCTCTAGTAACCAGGCCTTTGGGTACCTGCTGCCATGCTTGGCCTTTCATGTTATTTTATACACACACAAACACACAGAAATAAACCTCTTAGCTGGGCATGCTAAATTATACACTAGCTGTACCATTCACTGCACATGGTACAGTCAGAGTGGAGTGGAGTGGTCACATCCCAGTGAGCTTGGAGACATTGGAGAGTATTTTCAACCCCAAGCAGCTTCACATAGCATTCATTTAAGTGGTGTGAGTGAACACCAGTTGTACTGCTAATCAACTTCCACTTCCTCCCCAGCAAAAAAGGGAGAAGCTGTCGCCACTATGCCTCATCCCGACAGTGACATCACCCCGGGAAGAGCAGCAGCTCCTGGCCAGCACCTCCAAGGTGAGGCCCTGGAGACCCATGGGTTAGACGGTTATGACAGCTACGGCTGCTGTTCTTTGTCTGACTCTTGACCACATCCTTCTGCTTCCCCTACAGCCTGTGGTAAAGCTTCTGCACAACCGCAGTAACAACAAGTACTCCTATACCAGGTGAGCGCTGTGGTCAAGGATGTGTCCATGTATTTTCATGCTCTGCAGAATCCTAGTTTAGCACAGCTCTGCTGTCCCATGGAGGACTGTGGTCATGGAGAGACTACAGAGTGCCTGCCTGTTGCATCCCCCATCCCAGCTGTGCCACCTGTCATCAGTAAATGAGGTTTAAGCTATGCCTGTGATAATGGTTAGCATAGGCTAGTTCCTTATTCCCCAACAGGATTGGGCTCAGTGTTGCCTGTTAACTTACTCACACTCCCAGTGGTCTGAGGACATGTTGGTCTCCATCTAGAGATGATATTGTGGCACCAGAGGATAGAGTAACCTGCCTAATTTTGCTTAGTTAAAATGTGGCAGTGCTGGGGTACCTGGTGACAGCCTAGTTGAGAGCCTACACCAGGAGCCTCTGTGCTGGGCAGTGATTTGCTCTGCAAATGCTTCCCTTGTGAGGCCTACAGTCGGAAGGAAGCGCCCTGCTGCACAGGACTGGAGTGCTGGGAACATGGGCCCCTGGGGGGGGAGGGGCTGAGGGAAGGAAGACAAGTCAGTCACCTAAGGCCTGCTGGCCCCTGGTTCTCAGCACTTCAGATGACAACTTACTGAAGAACATCGAGCTGTTTGACAAACTAGCCCTGCGCTTTCATGGGCGGCTGCTCTTCCTCAAGGACGTCCTGGGGGACGAGATTTGCTGCTGGTCTTTCTACGGGCAGGGCCGAAAAATCGCCGAGGTGTGCTGCACCTCCATAGTCTATGCTACGGAGAAGAAGCAGACCAAGGTCAGAGGGGATCAGGGAGGGGTGGGAAGTAGGACAGAAACCCTGGACAGAGGTTGATCAGCAGGTCAGGCAAAGGAAAGTCTTTGGTGGTTATCAGGGACCAGAGTTCTAGTTCATGGCTATGTAGTTTGGGAAGGTCACCTCATTACCTATGAAATGAGGCTGTTAGATTAGAGAAGGTTCTGTTTTTCTTTGTTTGGGGTTGCTGGATCAACTAGTCCATAGGCCAAGCGAAGAGCATGGTTTACTTGTTTGTAGCTTTTTAAAGAGCTATATTTATTTTTTGTGTCTGAGTGTTTTGCCTGCATGTGCGTAAGTATACCACATATGTGCTGGTACCTGTGGAGGGCAGAAGAGGGCATCAGATCCCTTGGGACTAAAGTTAGATGTGGTTGCGAGCAACCATGAGGGGCTGGGAAGTGAACCTGCTCCTCTGTGCGAGCAGCAGGTGCTCCCGACCACTGAGGCAACTGGCCAGCCTTAAAGCAGGGTTCTTAGTGTAGGCAATGGACAGGGGTCAAGCAGTTTGTAGTTCCCAGAATAGCATGCAGGTTTAGAAGCATGAATGTGTTTTTCTGTATGGAAGGTCCACAAAGCTGAGTCCTGGGCTACATAGTAAAATCCTGTCTCAAAAACTATCCCCTCAAAAAAAGGTCCATGGTTCACTTTGGAACCTCAAAAGGTCCATTACCAAGAACAGTTTTGTTTCTGCAGTGTGGCAGAAGGAACTTAGGATCATGCAGCTAAGCCAGTGCTGTGCCGCCGAGCCACTCCCACAGCCCCTCTGCTACTTCATTTTGTTATGCAACAGTCTTGCTGTGCTGCACAGACTGGCCTTGAACTTGCGATTCTTCAGCATCAGCTTTGACAGCCAGAATTATAAACCTCTTGGGATAAGACAGGCATGTTTATGGTGTCACACACCTTCAGCTTCAGCACTCTGAAGCAGAGGCAGGCAGACCACTGAGTTCTGGACCTGCCAGGCAGCATAGTAAAATTCTGTCATTAAAGAAAAACTAGGGTTGGGGATTTAGCTCAGTGGTAGAGCACTTGCCTAGGGCCGCAAGGCCCTGGGTTCGGTCCCCAGCTCCGAAAAAAAAAACCAAAAAAAAAAAAAAGAAAGAAAACTAAAACAAAACCCTCAGACCTCCTGAATTTATGCTGTGAATGTGGTAGCCATCAGTGAACAGTTCACAGTCTCCAGGGCTGGAGAGAGGGCTCAGTGTTTAGGAGCACTGGCTACTCTTTAGGAGAACATGGGTTTGATTCCCAGCATACACCTGGAGGTTCACAACTCCAGTCCCAGGGGATTTAACACCCTCTTCTGGCCTCTGGGGGCACTGCATGCAGGTGATGCACAGACAAACATGGAGACAAAATATCCGCCTATATAAAAATTAGTTAAAATTTAAAACTGTCTCAGTACTCAATCTATGTTAGGCATTGCCCTAGACTACAAACCACAGACACAGCATGTTGAACAGAATGCAAATCTTTCCTTGGTGGTGTGTGATGAGCAGCCTTTCCCTGTTCCCTGTCAGCTAATGAACTGTGCTTTCAAACCCACACCAAGCATTTCTCTTTGGACACATTTGCTTGTGAAATTTCAGTGCAACTGCCTCAGACAAAGTTGGTCAAACTCCCTTTTTAGTTGGACAAAATGCTGTAGTTTTGGGTAGAACACTGTCTGCAGAGAAATGCTATACCATTTTCTTTCCAATGTCCCCTAGCTAATATCAGTCTGATATTTGTCACCTAGTAGAAGTACTAAGAAACATTGATCAAAGGCATGGGATATACCCCATCTTCCAGAAGGGTTCTCCCCCCCTGCAATTAGGAAGATAGGAAGAGGTAGCTTAACAGGAGGGTATGGTGGTGTAACACCTGTAATTACACATAACTGGGAGGCAGTCTCAGTCGTATTGGCTGCCCTCATACAGGAGGATTGCAAGTTCAAGACCATCTTGGGCAACCCAGTGAGACTGTCTTAAAATAATTCAATAATAAGCAATTGAGAGTACGGGTGTGGCTCAGCAGTAGACTGGCCCAGCAGCATAAGACTCTGGGTTCATCCTATCCTTTTCAATACGGCCAGAAAGTGCCCCCTCTCCTACTTCTTTTCCCTCTGTTTGTCTTCCTCATTCTGTCTTGGCATATTAGATAAGTTCCTGTCTTGTTGCAACTCCTCATTTTGCTTTCTCTAGCTATCTGCCTCCCTCTTTTGAGTTGGTCAAACACCACATTTCCAGCAAGGATTCCCTACTGAAAGATGAAACTCTCTTGGGAAAGGCCATTCACGTCCCCTTTTCCAGCTTTCTGCATAAAATGTCATCTGATTTAATATCTTAGGGAAAATGTGTCTGTGTTCTCCCCCTAGACTTCCAACATGCTGAGGGCAAGCATTTGTTATTACCACTACATTCCTGATGCTTAGAACAACCCAGGGATAGTGGCAGGTATTTAGGACTTAATAAATGAAAAAAGCATTCCTAGAGCCTGGGAAATGAAGGAAAGGAAACCCTAACTGCCTTCAGGGCCTGGAGGAGAGCCCACAGAGGAGCTGCTGGGAAGTGCTGTGGGACTGGGCCAGAGGTAGGAGCTGTGGGTTGCTGACCTTTTGCAGGTGGAATTCCCTGAGGCTCGGATCTTCGAGGAGACACTGAACATCTTAATTTATGAGAATTCCCGTGGCCCAGATCTGGCTCTCCTGGAGGCCACAGGGGGTGCAGCTGGAGGTGGTGGGGCAGGCCGAGGAGATGATGAAGAGAACAGAGAGCACCGTGTTCGAAGGATTCATGTCCGCCGCCATATCACCCATGATGAGCGTCCTCATGGCCAACAGATTGTCTTCAAGGACTGACCTTGATCTTCCCCTGCTTTTCTCTTGCTTCTGGGACCTAGTCCCTCTCTCTTTGCCCCGGCTCTGCTGGCCAAGTCGTGGGTCTTTCCTCTATCCCCTCATTGCATGATATGTTCAGTGAGCCCTCTCCAGTCATTGCCACTCACTGCTAACCACACGGTACATTCCAGCATTACCCTCTGGTGGGGCTCTTCAGAAAGCCAGTGTCCACCCTCCTCCACAACCTCGTTCTGCCATCTTTCTCTTACCATCTGGTTTAGAATGAGGCAGGATTCCCTTTCCCATTTGTTAACACATTGAACACACGTGTAGAAGGAGACAGTACCATCAACCATACTCCAAGCTGCTTTCCGCCATTACAACAAGAGATCTTCACTCCCCCCTGCCTCACCATTCTCCCTACCTCCTTAACTTTGTACTAGGCTGGCCTGGACCTGTACCAGCTCGGCTATCTTCATCTGTTTCATATTATTTATTATTTTAATTTTCTATTAAATTATTGGAATAAAGTTGAGCTGAAGGTCTGCTGCTGACTCTCGGGTGAGGGATGCAGAGACGACTCGTGTTAAGAAGATGCCTGTCTGTTATGTGGTAGAAACATGAGCCCCTTGCCCCAAGCCCTAGCCTGGGATTGGTAACTGGGAAGGAAAGAGTCAGGACTTAGGAGAGGATTCAGAATTTGTATTCAATGCTGGCTGAGTAAGTCACACCTTCCTGCCCCTCACAGTGGAGAAGAGGTCCTGGCCACCACTCAAGCTGTCCTTGAGTGCAGCCTCACTCCAGCTCAGGTGCTGGAAGGGAACAGCTTCTTTCAAGGGTCTGGTGCGAAGACAAAGTCAAGAGCTTGGCGTTCAGCCCCAGCCACGTTAGGGTGCCAGAGATCCACGATGAAGACCACTCGAGGCCCATCTTCAGGGGATCCTAGGGCACATAGGGATGGAGACAGCAGCTAATACAAGAACTTCTGTGCCAGAATTCATAGCATATACTGAGGAAAGCAAAAGTCAGTACCAGGCCCTCACCAGTGATGTGTTTGTTCCTTAAAGCCAGGGTCTCATCATCCTCCTGGCTCAGCCTCCTGAGTGTCACCATACCTGGCATTTATAGTGATAACTTTATGGCCTAAAATGGGTACATTTTATGCCAACTGACAGACATGATAAGGTTAAGTAAATGCCTGAGGTCCCACAGCACTAGAGGATAGGAGTACAGATAGCCTAGCTCATATGCAGTCACCTGGTAAAGAAGGCTGATGCCCCACAGGTGATTGGAGGAGCTGTGACTTGCCCAAGGCTGTGCAGTAAAATGGTGCTGCTGAGAGAAGATTGGCTGGAATTCCTCAGCTCTGGTCCCCCAGCCCACCAGAATGTGAGTCCTATTACCATTATGAGCCACTGTATGCAGGAAGGAGTCGTCCACCAGGAGGCAGTGCCCTTCAGCCCAACACTGGGGCTCACCACCAACAACCAGCTCACAGCCAGGAGGGATCTTCAGACCTGTGAGGAGAGAATGGCATCCACCACTCCTGCCTATGTTCATGGAGCCTGCCCTCACAGGCCAGTTTCTGTGGTCTTCTCAAAGATGGACAGAGAACATTCACCACACTGTCTGCTCTGAAGGATGCTAAGAGACTAGGAAGTCCTGCTGTGAGAAGCACATGTGTCATTTGGAAAAAAAGCTCCCCTGAACAATCTCCTGGACTTAATGTCAGTTCAGTTCCAGAACCTACTGTGTACTGGGCACTTCTCCCATGAAGCAAAACTAATGGCTCCAGTCTGACCCCAGGACCTCAGTTGAGCGTGCTGAGAAAACAGCCAGCTCTGATGGCAAACAAGACATTTCAGAAAGTGGCATCTGGAAAAGTCCTGAAGACTGGGTAGTTTTCTCAAGATTAAGGTTGAAAGTCTAACATGTGCATGGTTTCTTGCAGGGAGCAGCTAGAAAGCCCACCCAGGGACCAGGGGTGGGGACCAGCTCTGAGGCTGAGGGCTAGTCCCTGAGAAGTCCCAGCTCCCAGCCCCAAGTCCCATAAATTGACTGAGAAACTACTCTGTAGGAGAAGCTGCTTTGTAGGAGCTCCACATCATGCCTCAAGGTGTTCCGTGACAAAGAGGTATGAAGGTAGGCCTGGTAGGAAAAGCAGTGTGCTCCAGAGCATAGGACCCATCTAGCTGGCCACACACAGATTAGGGTAAACTGAAGTCATATATACTTCTTTCAATCTTTAGAACATTAGAAAGAAAATCTCAGGTTGGTGCTATTGAACACCCCACTAACATTGTTACTTATCAGTGAAGAAGCTAAATGAAGTAGGCCACCTACTGTGCACACCTTCAATCCCAGCACTCAGGAGGTAGAAGGAGGTAAATCTCAGTGAGTTTGAGGCCAACTGATCTCTATTTAGAATTCCAGGCCAGGACTACATTGTGAGACATCCTGTCTTGTAAATTATCTCACTGTACTCCCTAGGCTAAATAAAAAATAAGACCCAGGCTTGCCTCAAACTTGGGATCCTTGCCTCAGTCTCTCAGATGCTGGCATGCATGACCATGCCTTGCTCAAAGCTGTCTCTTTTTACAATTTAAATTTGATTTTCTAACACTGACTACTTACAGTTCAGTGAGGGTTTCTTTTAAATTAAAAGGGGGTAGGGTGGTTGGAGATGAAGAGTAAGAGTCAGTGTGGAACACTGCAAGCCACTACTGACTAGATAGTTTGCATGAAAGCAGAACTCAGGAGATCTGGTTGGGGAAGATTCTAAGAAACCATAGTACAGAAAGATCCAATGGCAGAGAAGAAGTGGTGAAGGAGGAAATGTGGAGGATTTGCAGACGGACTATACTCACCCAGATGGCATCTAACTCGAGCATTGGTGGGTCCACAGCGGCCCTCAAGCCGGGCCCCAGGCAGTAAAACGGAAAAGCCAGCATTGCCGAAGGTATTGGCACTCATGAAGCTCCGCAGCCCCCTCAGTGCCCGATAGGCTCCTGGGCACCTCCGGCAGTTGCTAGGTTGGCACCGGCCTGCTTGGTACAGCAGGAGCTGGTAGCACCCAGGGGCCAAGGGTGGGGACCAGCCCCGAGGCAGAGGGGTACTCCCTGAGAAGTCCCAGCTCACAGCTCCGAAGTCCCGCAAAATGGCGGGGAAGCTGCTCTGTAGGAGCTCCACATCATGCCTCTGGGCATCACGTGGCACAAAGGGGGATGAAGGCAGGTCTGGTAGGAAAAGTAAGCCAGGGCGCTGAATGCCCAGTACCCCTGTCCCTCCTGTGAGGCCAGGGCCTCCCTGAGCTGCCCGCCTCACTCTGCCCATTCCAGCCCAGGAGTAACGCCTGGCATAGGCCCGAAGCCGCCGGCTCACTAGACCTTCTGCCCTGTGTCCTTCCCCAGGATCCCCAGAGCCCCGTGAGCCAGTCTGAGAGCATACATCAGGCATACCACTAACACCCCCAGCTCGGCTCCCAATCCCCAGGGCCTGCATGTCTTGGGAGCCCAGGCGGTAGCAGTACCAAAGGAACAGAGAAGTGAGGGCTCCGAGGAGCACAGTAAGAACTGAGGAACCTAGGGGCAGTGGCCATGGAAACATGATAGGCAAAGAGGCTCTGGCTAAGAGGCCTGCTGCATCTTGTAGACCCCAGCTCCCTGGTCCCCCCAGTTCTCCACCTGACCCCTCAATGACTGCTTCCTGATTCCCTCCCTTCCACATCCCCTCTCCTGTTCACTCCTCCTACAGGACCCCCAACAGACCTTTCCCTCACTTCCCTCTAGCGCTCTCTCTCCCCCTTTTCTATTTGTCTTCACTCAGGACTCTCTAGTCCTCTCTTCCTTCTGTGGCCCCCTCTCCTTTCTCCTTCCCGCAGTCTCCTCTTCCTTTCCTCTCTCTCCACCCTCAGTCTCCCAGCTCGTTTCTCCTCCCTCCACTCCAGCCCCCCTTTCCTTATTTACCCCTTCTTTTTCTTTTAGCTTCCCCTAACAACAGCGGTCTCTACTCCACCTGGCCCGCAGCCCCACTCTATAGCGGCTCTTTCTCTTTCCTCTCCCCTTGACCTGTCTTCTCCCTCGACCGGGCCTGATCCGTCCTCTCGAATTCCCGATCTCCTACACACCCCTTCTTGGGCGCCCACTCACCCTGACGTCACTCCTTCCCGCAGCCCTCTCTGCTTAGCTACCCAGGACCCCTCCCAGAGGCAGCCGCAGCCCAGCCCTGCACGGGCGGTGTGTGTGGGGGAGACTTCTCTCTGGATTTGCCTCTCCAGACCCCCTCCCCCAGTCCTGGCCGAGCGCCACGTGGGGTACAGGGGCACAGTGCCAACCTCCAGCCGCCCCGCAATGCGAAAAGAAGGGCGGGGCAGACTCGGGGGCGGGGCAAGAGCCCTGACCCGCGCGTGAGGCCGGTGCTCTTGAACTGCAAATCCGGCCGTGGGCCTGCGGGTCCCTGGAGAGGTCGGCCTGTGACACCCCTTTCCCCTAGCTTGGTTAAGCCAGATAGAGCACTGAACCAGACGCGGGTTGGCGAAAACGGCTTCAGCCAATCAAGGGCTTCAAGGCCCGCCCGCGCAGGCGGGGCCCGGAGCTGTCCGCGCGCCGAGGTGCTGAAAGGGCGCCCGCTTGCTGAGTGGCAGAGACAGGAGACCACGGGTGGTAGCCGCTGGGCTGCAGGCCTCTGTCATTTCGCGTGCTGGAGGAGGGAGTCTCAACACCTACCCCTCAGACTCCTTACAAACCTGGATACTCCCCTTTTTCCTGCGGGAGGGGCGAGCCCATCCCATCTGAGCTTCTGTAAAGGGCATAGTGAAGGCCCTCGGGGAGGTCCGGGTGTGGACAGAGGACATACTGGACAGGCCAGCAAGACGTGAACCAAGCTGTGCCCACTCTCAGCACCTTAGGAAGACCAGGTGCAGATACCAGATGTTCTGGAATGGCGCCGGGAGGAAACCTAATTACTACTGGGACCAGAGTTTCCTTCCGCTCCCCTAGAGGCCTCGGAGTACAGATTACGGTCCTGGCTCGGGATCCCTCCTTCCTCCATCTGCACTTCCTCCTCCTCCTCCTCCCTCACCAGAGAATAAATCCCAGGCCCCTCCCTTCGCCCGTCCCCAGGATCTGACGTGGGCTTGACACCTTTCTCAGCTTCTCTCTCCCGCAGCTCCAGTGGCCGAGCTTCAGCTTCCCTGGTTCCGCAACCCCTTCCCTCTTCCTCTCCGTGCTAAGCCCCGGTTGAACCCTATAAGGACCCTCTGGATCTTCAAGTCCACCCTGGACCCCCGGAAGCCGCCTTTTCCCTCCCACTTCCCCTGGCTAGCTAGCTATCATGCCGATGGGCCCAAGCGCCCGAACAAGGGGATAACCTTCGGCCCTCTCGGCCCCACCCCCCGCAGCGGGAGCCGCGCCCCCCTTTGCCATAGATCGCAGAGCAAAGGATAAAGATTAAGCAAAAGGGGGCGGACTCCAAGCAACCCCTAGGCCAATTCTGCTCCTCCATCCCAAAGGAAGAAATATTGTCTTCCTTTGCTGACCCTTAGCAGGAAAGCAAAATTAAAGGAAAAGATAAAAGGACGCGGAGGGAAAGTGACAGCTAGATTATTCAGAAGAGCCACGGAGGAGAGAAATTAGGGTGAGTCGCCATGGGGACTCCCAAGGCCCAGCACCCGCCGCCTTCCCAGCTGCTGTTCCTAATTCTGCTGAGCTGTGCCTGGATTGAGGGTAAGGACATGTGGGGGTGGGCCCTAGGAAGGTTCTCGTGGGTCTTTTACCTTCTTTCTCTGAAGATATTGAGTCTTCCGAGCTTGTGGGGGAGGGGAGGGGCACAGTTGACTGGGAAGGGGCAAGCCAAGGCTCTCTGGCTGGTACGTGGAGCCCTTGAACTCCTAATATTAAGGAGATAAAGAAATGAACAAGAAGAGCTTTTAGTTGTATCTTAGGGGTTAAATTCAGGAAGAAGAGCTGGGGGAAGTTGGGTGGATTTCTGCGGAGGCGGTAGAAGCAGGCAGGGTACCTGGGTGGGAGATGGGGGTGCTGGGAGAGATGCCAGGCGCTGTACACACAAATGTTCTTGGACATATGGACAAAGACAGATGAACACAAGCAGGGATATTGAATCCCTGACTCTAGTCTGATCCTCAACCCGAGCCAGGAAAGGCTGCAAAGACTGCAGAGAGGGAGAGAGAGAGAGAGAGAGAGAGAGAGAGAGAGAGAGAGAGAGAGAGAGAGAGAGAGGAAAGACTGAGTGTCTGCAGAGGCAGAAATCCAGAGAGAAAGCTGGCACTGCGGAAGCAAGGTCTGGGAGGTGCTGTCAGACTCTCCTCAGAGTTTTGGGATCAGGGGAGTGCTTCACTTGGGAGGAATTGAAAGCAGCCCCAAAGCCCAGATTCTGCACACCCTGCTAGAGCTGTCCAGGGCTAGTACTAACTGAGGTTCTCACTGAAGGCCCAGAGACCAGGAGGGGAAATGTATGAGTGAGAGAGCAGATTGGAGCCATTCATCTGATCTTGGCTCTCAGTCCAGCCTGGGACCCGCTGAGTGTCCATTGGATAAGATGTGCTCTGGGAAAAACCTCTCCAGATAAGGACGGGATATAGAGGAATGAAGAGGCTCACAGGACTTCACCTCCTAGGTTTGCCCCTGAAGGAGGATGAGATGATGCCAGAGCCTGGAAGTGAGACTCCCACAGTGGCCTCTGAGGACCTGGCTGAGCTGCTCCATGGGGCTTTGCTGCGGAAGGGCCCAGAGATCGGCTTCTTGCCGGGTGAGGCCCACAACCTGGCATAAAAGTAGAGAGAGAGGCTATGTCTCTGAGAGAGGGAAGGCGGGTAGAGACAGTTCCTGGGGAGAGAGCCCTAGGGAAGCCAGTGAAAGTCAGGGATGGCAAGCTGAGAGAGTCAAAGCTGGCCCTCGACAGAACCAGGACAGGGACAAAATGATGAACAGTCAAGAGGTCATGTATACAGAGAGAGATGTGAATTTAGACAACCAGAGTTTAAAAAAAAAAATGGTGAGACAGATCATAAAAACCAGAGAGCAATACGAATGCAAAGCAGAGAAAGGCTCCAGAGAGAGTTAGACAGAGAGAGAGAGAGGAGTAGGCAGGAGTGAGAGCCAGATCTGGGGGTGGGGAGAGGCTCAAGGGGGCTGTCAAGACTGTGGTGGAAAGAGAAAGGGAGCTTTAGTTGCAAAATCTTGAGAGAATGTGGGGAGTCTGGGTGGGTAAGGGGAAACGGGGGTCTGTACCCTGTGGGGAGGCTTAGGGGTGTTTCATTCTAAACTGTTCCCCACCCCTACGGGCGAATTAGCTGCTCCTGTGCGCTGACTATCCTTAAACTATCTCAGGATCTGACCCAGACCCCACACTAGCCACCCCTCCAGCCGGCCAGACTCTTGCAGCACCCTCCCTGCCACGTGCCACTGAGCCGGGGACAGGGCCTCTGACGACAGCTGTCACCCCTAAGGGGGTCAGAGGGTCAGGCCCCACCGCACCAGAGCTGCTGACCCCACCCCCTGGAACTACAGCCCCGCCCCCACCTGGCCCCGCCTCCCCGGTCCCACCCCTCAGGCCCGAGGGAGGAGAGGAAGAAACCACCACCACCATCATCACCACAACAACTGTCACCACTACTGTCACCAGCCCAGGTGAGGCGATGGAAATGGCATGGGAGCTCCCATGTGAGGCTGGATGGGGGAAGCTGCTTGGATTGTGTGGAAGGAGATTTAGGTAAAGGCCGGAGAGGGGTAATGACAAAGGCCAGCATTACGGTCCAAGGGCTCTCCTGTGGGCTTCCATCCATATTGTGGCTGGGGAAGGAAAGTCTCAGTAGAGGTAGAAAGGGAGCACTGGCTAAAGATGGTAAAGGGTGGTGGGATACAGCCACGTACTGAAGATGCTTGGCTTTCGGAAGGGCATCACATGGGATCTCAGTCCCAGCCACTTACGTCTCTTTAGTTCTGTGCAATAACAACATCTCCGAGGGCGAAGGGTTTGTGGAGTCTCCAGACTTGGGGAGCACTGCCAGCCGCTCTGTGGAGCTCCTAGATTGCACCTACAGCATCCACGTCTACCCTGGTTATGGCATTGAGATTCAGGTACTTTTCTTTGGTGCCCATTGAGTGTGACTAAGTCTGGCCTGGGATCGGTGAACCTGTTTTCTGACCTATGATCTCAAAACTCTTAGCGTTCTGCAACATGGGTGGTTTACCGGAGGGTGGGGGCTTAGGCTGTCATGTAACCCCTCCCATGCTGACATGCCCTGGTCTCCCTGTATCTGGCTTCTCTAGGTGCAGACACTCAACCTCTCTCAGGAGGAGGAGCTCCTGGTGCTGGCTGGTGGGGGCTCTCCAGGCCTGGCCCCCAGACTCCTGGCTAATTCCTCCATGCTGGGAGAAGGACAAGTGCTTCGGAGTCCAACAAACCGGCTGCTCCTGCATTTCCAGAGTCCTCGAGTCCCAAGGGGCAATGGCTTCAGGATTCACTATCAGGGTGAGGAGTCTGAAGTGCCATTAGAGGGACAAGAGACACCTAGGGTGTAGAGACATCTCCAGAGTCCCTCTAACTCAGGGTTCTGAGAGAATCTTCCTCCTGCTTGGGACCCTATGGGGACAGGACCCTCAAAAGACACACATGTACATTTTCAGACACATTCCTGGATCTGTAAATGCGTGTGACTGAATCCAAGTAGCAATTCACTTAGTCCATTCAATGAATTTTTACTGAGTACCTACTTCATACCAGGCTCTGTGCTTGCCTTGGGGAAAACAATGAATAAGCTCACTGTAAGTCTGTCTTTAAGGAGCTGAAGATCTTGGTAGAGACAGATAGTAATCAGAATGGTGACGTCAGTCAGGTAAGGACTATGATGGAAGGGACTCAGGCCAGGGGAGCAAGAATCAGAGGGAGCCGTTTTTTCCTAAGGAATATAGGAATGGCTTCTTGGAGGAGGTGGTGACTAAGAAGAGACCTACAGAATGAGCTGGCCACGGGAAGGGTGGGAGGAAGGAAGAGAAAGAAGCAACTGGAATGGATTGGAAAAACACATTCTGAGTCCCAGGGAGGAGAAAAAAATGGAGCCCTTAGAAAGGTGAAGCAGGGGTTGGGATTTAGCTCAGTGGTAGAGCGCTTGCCTAGGAAGCGCAAGGCCCTGGGTTAGGTCCCCAGCTCGAAAAAAAAAAGAACAAAAAAAAAAAAAAAAAAAAAAAGGTGAAGCAGAAGGTAGAGTTGTCTTCGCTGTGTGACCCAGGGCAGTTTATTTCACCTTCCTGGGTCTCGTGGCTCCATCTGAAAAACAGAAGCTAGAATACTTACTGTGGTGTGTTACTAGGACGATCAGGTGAGTTAGTACCTGTGAGGTATTTAAAACGGGGTCTGGAACAGAGTAAAACCTCGGCAACGCCAGTCAGTGCCCCCACGGCCAAAGCAGAGAAAGCAGTGAATGAAGAATGAACAGTAAGACCGCCCTGGGAAGCAGGCAGGCAGCTGAGGGAAGCTCAGGTGTTTTAATCTGCAGATGAGAGGCAGAAAGGTGGCTCTTAGGTTTGCGGTTTGGGCAGCTCCTTCTGACTTCCAGAGCAATAGGGTGAGTGTTTTATGCTTCTACACACAGACAAGCTACACATGTGATCAATGCTAGCCTAAGTGGGTGTGGGGGGAGGGGCTTCCCATCGTGCACATGTATTTTCTAGCACACGTGCATGTGCGTGAGCTAAGGGACTTAGCCAGTATCCCCATTCCAGACATTGCTGTCCCCTGCAAAGTTCTTTTATGTGCTCTTAGAGACAGGAGCCACTGTCCCTTGACTCCATACACTTCCCCCTCCTTCCAAGATACCATGTGCATGTTATTAAGGTTGCAGTGTATGTCTATTCCCCATGCCCCAAGGGTCAGTTTCTCAAGGCAGAAGCTCCTACCACCAGGCCTGTTGGAGAGACCAGAGCTGGGGCTTGCACTTGGTTATTACAGACAAAAGCATGCATGCCTTGGGATGCTAGACATTAGATGAGAAAAAAAAAATAAAAAGCTACCCACTGGCTCCTTTAAGCAGTCATTTCCCTAGGGCATCAAAAGTAGGACTCCCGGGCTAAGTGGAGCATCGAGGGGAGCAGGGCTGTTCAGTAAAGGGGACTTCATTACCTGCCTTGGTTTTCCCTTGTTTGCTGCTCCTGCAGGCATTGTTGGGACAGAGGTACTTTTAAAGCCCTTTTTAAATCTGCTCTAACTGTGGTCTCCTGTCTAGAGTGTTAGCCCAAGTCTTAGCAAATTTGCCACGTACAAAGTCCTTCATCCCATCCTCTGCCTCTCATGCAGAGAGGGCCGTGTCAGCTCCACCTCTCAGAGGAGGGAGAAGGTTTGAGGCTGCATGGCTCTCTCAGGCACCTGAGACTTTGTTGAGGAGTCAGAAATCAAATGACCAAGTCTCCTCCCCACATAGTTATTCCTCAGAAGAGGGTGGGGTATGGCTGGCATGTGTCCCCTTGGGTGGGAAGTCCTTTGCATGCTTCCTTTTGTTTTGAAACGGGGTCTCGTGTAATCTCGGCTGGCCTGGAACTCACTGTGTAGCCAAGTATAGCCCTGAACTTTGATCCTCTAACCATTACCTCCCCAGTACTTGGATTAATTCAGAGCTGGATATTACTGAGTTACATCCCCAGTTCTGCACTTAATGTTTTTATTTAGATTTTAGGCCAATCCCCTTACTGGTATGAATTGTTGAGATTAGTGAGAGACATCCCTTTGCAGTGTGAGATTAACCTGCTTAGGCATTGTTTCAGTCTCATAGTGATAACAGATTATAGGTAATGTGATGAAAAGAATGACATGTATAGAATTGAACATGGGTGAGATCTTATGGGAACAGGGAAAGTCTAGAAGGCTTCCTAGAAGGAGTGATAGTTCACTTACTCTCCCAAAGATCGGAAATAGACCAGAAAGCCTCGCATGTAGCGGCACAGGAATGGGCAAAAATACGGAGATGTGGTGGTGCATGCATGTAATTCTAGCTTTCTGGGTGCTGAAGCAGCAGGTCCAAGAGTTCAAAGCTAGCCTGGACTACGTAGTGAGATCTTGTCTCAAAAAAATCAAAGGTTAGCTAGGTGTCAATGGAGCACACCTTTAATCCTTGTCCTTAGGAGGCAGAGGCAGATGGTTCCTGTGAGTTCAAGATCAGCCTAGTCTGCGTAGAGTTCCAGGCTAGCCAAGGCTACATAGGCAGCTCGCATCTCACAAACAAAACAAGAATCACAAGGACTGGGGTGGGAGGGGTATAGTTCATGGGGGAGCATTTGCCTAACATGCACAATGTCCTGGATTTAACTCCATCACTAGAGGGGAAAAGAAAAAGACGGTGAGATAGGAAGGAGTCAGACTGGGTTGTGGAGCCTCGGGAGCTGAGTACCAACTTTCGGACCAGCTGGACCTGGCCAGGAAGGGACTAGAATATCAAGCTCAAACATCCAGGTTTGGCTCTGTTGGCCACAGAAGGCTGGCATTTACCCAACCTGCTATATTTTAAATAGCTGTTTTTATGTCTCCTAGTCTTAGTAGACCGAGGGCTCTGGAAAGGCAAGATATAGGTTCATTTTGTTTCTGTTTGTCTCCAAAGCTAGATAAATGCTTGATGACTTTTGAAATGTGGAGGGGATAGCTTTCTGACAGAATAGGTTCCAGAGTCAGGAAAGACAAAGCCTTCTGCTGACTAGAACTGGCCTGTGCCCCCTACAAGACAACAACAGCCTTGTAAACTGAGCATGGCAATGAGATTTTCTGGAAACTGAGGCAGGACGATTGAGAAATTGAGGCCAACGTGGGCTACATAACAAAACCTTGTTTCAAAACCAAATTCCACCTTACCCACTCCCCATGCTAAAATAACTTCAAAAGGCTTTGAGAGAGACGTAAGCAACACAACTGTGCAGGGCGTGCAACTGTGCAGGGTGTGCAAGCAACACAACACAACTGTGCAGGGTGTGCAAGCAATGCAACTGTGCAGGGTGTGTAGAGGGGGAGAGGCCCCAGGGGTGATCATCAGAGGACAGAATCACTTGAATGTGAATGAACAGGGTCACTGTTGCTAGGGAAAAGCCCTAATTTCAGGTACAAGGAAGTCAGTGCAAAAAGGGAGGTTGCATAGTTCCCAGTGCACGAGCGAGACAAACCAACTTGGTAAGGAAAGCTGAGCACTCCATCTCCACTAGGGAATCCTTCAAAGGGGCACTGGATAGCAAGGTCTTAGGTCAGCCTTCCTAAAGCAGTCTCTTGTGTCTGGCCTAGCTGAAAGCCATGTGCACCCCCATACAGGAAAGTTGGCGAGAGAAAACGCCACATTTCACAAGCGGGAGCCCCAGCCTCCACCTCTGCCTACCTCCAAAACTGTGTGAACTGAGCTGGAATTGAACCATCTCTGCAGACGCCTTTAGTGCTGATAGAAGTCAGGGTGCTCAATTGATTTACCGGAGGTCCTGCAGCCAAGACTGGGCTCTACAATAATTGTTATCTACAAAAGACCAAAGCAGGTTAACTGACAAAGGTCAGAGATGAGCACTGTGGATGCTGCCTCATCACGAGGCAGCGAACCAACATAAGGAGTCGCTTTTCTTCAGTGTGCACCCCAGCATGGAGCCCGTGTGTTCCCTGGGAGTAGGGGATGGGGGACTTGCAGAAGTACCAAGGAATGGGTATGAGAACTTGCTGTGGGACAACAGCCCCTCTTCCTCTTCTTTGCCCTGTCCAGCATACCTTCTGAGCTGTGGCTTCCCACCCCGGCCAGCCCATGGGGACGTGAGCGTGACAGACTTGCATCCTGGGGGCACCGCCACCTTCCACTGTGACTCAGGATACCAGCTACAGGGTGAGGAGACCCTCATCTGCCTCAATGGCACCCGGCCAGCCTGGACTGGTGAACCCCCTAGCTGCACAGGTGAGTCTCTCACTGCAGGACTTCTGTCCTGACTGGGGGTTGGGTGAGCTGGGAAATTGCCATCTTTAGGGAGAATCCATCTTTAAGTTTTTAGTTGCAGAGCCCCTGTCCCAGGATCTCCCCTAGAGGTCTCTGCCGTGCTGTGACGGTCTTCATCCTTAGAGAATCTCCAATCTTGTCTGGGCTTCATCTTGGGATGTCCCAGTTGGTGTTTGCCATCCTGTTACCACTTGTAGATGCCCTTTCTTTGGAGAATCCTCCACCTCGATGAGCTATGTTTGGGGTTCCTGACTGGTAGCTCTGGGTCATAAGATCAACCTATCCACCAAGCTTAAAATGCTTACATTCTAGGGATCCCTACCTTCAAAGCTTCTCATCTGAGTTTCAATTTTGAGGTTCCTTAACTCAAGGTGCCCACCTCTCCAGAGGCTTCGTTTTAGCAGTTTGATGCACAGGCTTCTATTTCAGGCTGGGCAGCATCCGAGGAAAAGTCCTGTCTCTCCACTCAATGCATGGGGCAGAGGCCATCCCTGGCCAGTGCCCACCAGGCTCTAGAATTAGGCCTCCCTGTTCTTTCTCTGCCCACAGCATCTTGTGGTGGTACCATCCACAATGCCACACTGGGTCGCATTGTGTCCCCTGAGCCTGGGGGAGCTGCAGGGCCCAACCTCACCTGTCGCTGGGTCATCGAAGCGGCTGAGGGACGGCGGCTACACCTGCACTTTGAGAGAGTCTCACTGGATGAGGACAATGACCGGTGAGGATCCGGACTCTGGGTCAGAGGTCTCTGCCTTGGGAAGGCTGGGAGGCTTCAGGGGGAGAGTCAGATACACTGGATGAAGTGTCAAACTCGTAACCTTCTCAGAGAGTTCAGTCATGCAACCTTAGGTGCATCAGAATGCCTGGGGGCAGTCAGTTCTCATGGGTAGAACAGAGACGATCGTGCCCTTCCAAATGCTTAATTAATGAACGCATTAAGATATGTAAAGTGGTTGAAGTGGTGCCTAGGACATGGTAAGCACCATCAACGTACACGCTGTCATTCTCCTCACCGCTCTTTGTTGCTTCGTAAGTGTGCTCTCAGGCTGAGCACCCAGGCTCTCTGTGTCTCTGTATCCTTACCTATAAAATGAGGGCTTAATAATAGTGTCTGACTCAAGAGTCCCTGCAAAGATCAGACAAGATCAAATACGTGGGGGCTTAAAAGAATGCTGGTATGGGTTCGTGTTTGATAATAGCAGCCATAAAGATAAGCAGGAGAGCAGGCGGGGAGGCACCGTCCAAGGGGAAAATGCACCTGCCACCCTTCTGTCCATCCCAGGCTGATGGTGCGCTCAGGGGGAAGCCCCCTGTCCCCTGTGATTTATGACTCTGATATGGATGATGTCCCCGAGCGTGGCCTCATCAGTGACGCCCAGTCCCTCTACGTAGAGCTGCTTTCAGAGACGCCGGCCAACCCCCTGCTGCTCAGCCTCCGGTTTGAAGGTAACAGTCTCACTTCCTGACCACGCCCAACTGCACACCATTTCCTCTTCCTCACGAGAGGAAGAGTCACAAGCTCCTAACCCCTCCATGCTCATCTCTGTGGATGGTCTCTGATACCTGACAGAGATGCCTTCACGGGGACATCTTTTTATCCCAAGTAGTCTCTTCTGATTCAGTTTCAGATCTGGCCTGATCCACTATACAGCCAAGCAGACAGTTATCTGTCTCTTAGTTTTTTTACTGTGTGGTGGCTTCACTGGCATGGAGGCTTTCCCTATGAGGTGGACCTAACTACACTCTTACAGACTATCCTTAAGATAGATAACCTTACTTCATGCCATCAGGAAGGAAAATGAAAGTGAGAAAGGAAATGCTCCCAGAGCCTGGGCAACAATTCCAAAAATGGTTCTCATTGACTTGATTAAGTTCAGTTAAGCCGGGCGGTATTACGATTGGCAGCGCTGAACGGCATGGCTGCCTCTGGTTGGTCCTAACCAACCAACCTCATGGGCTAGAAGTAAGGAAAGCATGGTCCACCTAATGGGGGGTTGGTACCAGAAGGAAGAACAAATGTTGGACAGGTCAAAAGGAGTCAGCAGTCGTGGGAAACGAGGCAGTTAAGTGGAGCCTCTATATGGAGCATGAGGAGGAGACGACTTGAGAGAGGAAGGTGGAGAGCAGCTCAGGGGAAAGGGAGAACGGTGCACTCGAATGGCCACTCAACTTTTACAGAGAACCAAATCACCAAAATGTACACATCTAGAACATTTTTTTCTGTCCTTCTGGTTGTATCTTATCTACAAAACAGCGTGGTTGAGCATTTGTAAAAACAATAGCAAAAGACAATGGAAGAGTTGGGCAATGCAGTGGTGGCCCACGTCTTTAGTCCCAGCACTTAGGAGGCAGAGGCATGCAGCTCTCTGAGTTCAAGGCCAGCCTACAGAGCGGGTTCCAGGACAGCCAGGGCTACACAGAGAAACCCTGTCTCACACAGAGAGAGGCGATGGAAGGGAAATGCTCGGGTTAGAAGGATGCGGGTCTGGTTGGCTCACAAAGAGGTGGGATTGGCCCTGGGACCTGGGAGATGGTTGGGCTTTGCACAGGACGCCTTGTCAGGTTAAGTAATACCAAACGCAGCAGTGGATCCGCAGAAAGCTGGAACATGATGGGTTCTGAAAGGGCTAAAGAGCTGTGTTTCGGTGAGAATCCTGCCCGGGCAGGCCATTGCTGAGCTGTGAGTTTCAGAATCCTTACCTGCACCATAGGTGGCTTTGTAGATAAAATATAATCAGATGGACAAAAAAAAAAAATTGCCTAGCGATGAGATGCTCATTTGGCTGGTTTGGTCCTCTGTAAAGCTGAGCAGCTTCTGCACTAGCTGCAGTTTTGGATTCCAGCAACAGTGTGGATGATCAGAATCCAACTGTTATTTCTGAGGCTGGAACGCACCTACGCAAGCCAGATTTCCAGAAGCTCCCCTCCCAGGCCCCTGGCTGTTCCCAAAGCCAAATGTCTGTGGATGAGAACTAATCGTTCAGCACTGTAGCTCTGGCTCTGTGGCTGCCCCCTAGATGACCTGGGGGCAGGTGGCTTTTTGTCTGAAGATGTCCTTGTCTGTAGAATGGTGGTTAGTACTATGGTGCTAACTCTACGTGGTGGTTGGCACAGGTGCATGGTCCCAGCAGCCACTTGGAAGGCTGAGGAAGGAAGATCTCAAATTCAAGGTCAGCCTGAAGTATATAGAGAGACCCCCATCTCTAGATACCAAAACAAACAAACAACCCATGAGGGGTCTAGCCACACCCAAATTCATCCTAAGTGCTCGACACGAGTTCCCTGACATCGGTCTAACGCAATGTCTGTGACCAACTCCTCTCTAGCCTTTGAGGAGGATCGCTGCTTCCCGCCTTTCCTGGCACATGGCAATGTGACCACCACAGATCCCGAGTACCGCCCAGGGGCACTGGCCACCTTCTCATGCCTCCCAGGATATGCTCTGGAGCCACCAGGGCCCCCCAATGCTATCGAATGTGTGGATCCCACTGAACCCCACTGGAATGACACAGAGCCAGCCTGCAAGGGTAAGCCCTCTCGTTCCACAGAGCCTACAGAAGACCACGCCTGAATGTGGGACCTCTGGAAGGCATTGTGCAGCAGATCTGAATGAACACTAAAACACATAGAAACCCAAAGCCTGGGTAAAGCTCTGCCCGCTCGGAGGCTGCTTTCGTGGGGGAGCAATTTCAGGACTTGTTCTGAATTCAGGCTCAGACCCAAAAGGCTTCTAAAGCAAGAACTAGAGTTGGGCTGAGTATGGATTGGGTGGTGAGTAAGCTGGAAAGTGGGCGGGTTAACTGAGGGCAGGGCTAGAGAAACAACCATAATAAAACCGGGATATGGCAAAATCGAGGTGGCCTGGTGCACACTGCCAAGGACAATGAGGACCGGTGAATGGAGAGCACGTGGGTTCTGAACCTGACACCTCTTCCCTAGCCATGTGTGGAGGAGAGCTGTCTGAGCCAGCTGGTGTGGTACTCTCTCCCGACTGGCCCCAGAGTTACAGTCCTGGCCAAGACTGCGTGTGGGGCCTGCACGTCCAGGAAGAGAAGCGCATCTTGCTCCAAGTTGAAATGTATGTTTGGGTCATGGTAGCATGTGTGATGGATGTGGGCTCTATCTGGTGTGGGCGAGAGAGCACTAGCCTGTGTTCTGAGCCCAACTGGCTCTTCTGAGCTCACACAGAATTCCTTGGGTACATGGTTTTCTGAAAGAGGACCTCAAGAGGGTACAGGACAGAGGTGGGAGCCCTCTTCAAGGGCTGCTGCAGGTCTGGAGGGTTGGGCTCTCAAATGCTCTACCACTGAGCTATACCCTGCCCCTGTGTGTGTGTGTGTGTGTGTGTGTGTGTGTGTGTGTGTGTGTCTAATATGACTCCTTGAACAAAGGAACCCTGGCCTCAAACTGGTGCCTGATTGCTAGAACAAAGTCAGTAGGTACAAGTCAATAAGCTCATTTGGTATGAGGTGGTCATGTGAGTGGAGAAAGAATGGGCATGGACCCAAAGCAGGTAAACAGGCAGAATCCAGCATCCGAGTGTGGAAGGGCTATGGTCTATTATTGATCAAGCAGCTGGATTTGGGCAGGGCATGGGACTGGAAGACAGGCTGGAGAGTGGATGAAGCTAGTAATGTACAGGGTTGAAGATTAAGAAGCAGGAGTAAGGAGGAGTCAACCCACCTCTGGAACCTGGAGAGAACCCTAGATTGGTCAAAACTGAGAGGGGCATTCAGGGCCGATCTACTTAAGATTGAGCGAGTGGAGCAGAACGGGATGCGATGGGATAGTCTTAGTTGGCCTAATTGTCTGATCCCCCTCATGTAGCTTGAATGTTCGCGAAGGGGATATGCTAACACTGTTCGACGGTGATGGCCCGAGCGCTCGAGTCCTGGCCCAGCTGCGGGGGCCTCAGCCACGCCGCCGCCTCCTCTCCTCTGGACCTGATCTCACTCTGCAGTTTCAGGCACCCCCTGGGCCTCCAAATCCGGGCCTAGGCCAGGGTTTCGTGTTACACTTCAAAGGTACGGAAGGCGAGGAGGTCTGGATGGCCAGGGGGTCTGGTAGGGAAGGGATACCAGCGCGAGATCCTCTGAAGCTGGAAGGGTATTCCATCTTCACTGCAGAGGTCCCGCGGAACGATACGTGCCCGGAACTGCCACCTCCTGAGTGGGGCTGGAGGACAGCATCCCACGGGGACCTTATCCGGGGCACAGTGCTCACTTACCAATGCGAGCCTGGCTACGAACTACTGGGATCAGACATCCTCACTTGCCAATGGGACCTGTCCTGGAGCGCGGCGCCACCTGCCTGCCAAAAGAGTGAGTAGGGCCCCACCTCTCAACCTGTGCTTGGGCTCTGGTTCCGCTCTTTCCTGTCCCTCTTTTTGTCCGGAGTCCTGCAGGAGTCTTCAGGCCCAACCCCAATGACCTTTAGGTCCCACACAGTCTCTTGAAATACACGTGCGCGCGCGCACAGGAGTCCTGCATTTAGCTCAGGCTGCTTTCTTCCCTTTCATCCTGCGTCCTACCGGCTTTTTTTTTTTTTTTTTTTCAAGGTCCAGCCCCTTCCACTCTTGATTTCACCCTTGCTAGGTTTGAGCCTCTCCTCTACAGGATTCTGACAAATTGCAGCTGGGCTCTGCCGCATCAACTATTAGTTCTCTTCCAAGCCTCAACCAAACTCTCATTTCTCAAAAAACCGACTCTGTGGGAACTCACTCTGTTAGAATCAAGGCTTATCAATGGACTTGACTCGTTTTAGTGCAGACGCCGAAGCCCGGCTCTGGGTTATGGTTATAGAACAGGTTTCTGGCCCTTTCCTAACCTGATGGATCTTAAACCTGGAAGAGAGTTATATGAGCAACTAGGCATGGTACATAGTAGTCACAGGGATTGACTGGGAAACAGTACTTAACGCCTCTGAGCTTTGGCTCTCCCGCGGATGGGCGGATAGAGTAGGAGCGGGCGTTATGCAGAGCAGAGGCAGCCTGATGCACAGAAACGGTAAGCCACAGGGCTGATCGTGCACAGCACTGTAGCAAGATTGGCCCCATTCACCCAGGAATGGGGGGCATTTACTTCAGAGGAGGTGAGGCTAACCGGAGCTTGGAAGCTTTGTTTATTTATTTATTTATTTTTTTTTTTTCAGAGCTGGGGACCGAACCCAGGGCCTTGCGCTTGCTAGGCAAGCACTCTACCACTGAGCCAAATCCCCAACCCCTACTTTGTTTATTTTTTAAGGAAAGGCTGAGCACAGTGGCACACACCTGTAAACCCAGCACTTGGGGAGCCGAGGCAGAAAGATCACGAGTTCAAAGCTAACTGTGTCTGAAAAGCCCAAGGGCCTGGGAGTGAGGGGGATGAAAAAGAAGGATTTCCCTAAGTTTAAGGCCAGCCAGGGCTAATTAGTAAGACCTATCTCAAACAAACGAACACCAACAACAAATAAAACAAACAACAGAATGAAGTAGTATCTTGTCTCTTTAAATTTGAGGAAATTAGCTAAGTGGTGGTGCCTTTAATCCTAGCAGGAGGAGCTCTGAGACCAGCCTGATCTACAGAGTTCCAGGACAGCCATGGCTACACAGAGAATTCCTGTCTTGAAAAAGCAAAAATAAAATAAATTTGGGGAAACTGACAGAAAGATTGATTTTAGTTCTTCCCTACCTCCCACCCCCATTATTTTTTCCAGTCAGGCTTTCTCTCTTGGATAGCCAAGTAGGATAGCCTTGGCTATCCTAGAACTTACCCTGTAGACCAAGCTGGCCTTGAACTCAGAGACCTGCCTGCCTCTGCCTTCCAAGTGCTGGGATTAAAGGTGTGGGCCACATGACCCATTCTGTAGTTCTTGCAGATAGTCCCCAGGGTGCAGTGGTGGAGTGAATGGGGAGGAGTTTCAGAAATCCAGACTTGAGCTGGACACAAAGACTGTAGCTGACTCAGTACTTCATCCCTGGGACGATTCACAGAACAGTGGACCTGAGTAGGCCAAGCAGTCAGGTTGCCTAGCCAAGGCTAGCCTTGGAAAGTTGCCCAGGTTACACCCTGATTCTGATGCTGAGACTCAACTGTCAGACTCTTATCCAGTGCTCCATGGCCCTGATCCTGGCAGGTTCCAGCTTGGCTAAGTGCCAAGCCCTAGGCCACAAGACTGATGGTAGTAACATTGATCTCTCGGGAGAATCAAGATTAAGTATCACTCAGGGTGTCTAGCACAGGTTTA
Organism: Rattus rattus; assembly: GCF_011064425.1. NCBI lineage: Eukaryota > Metazoa > Chordata > Mammalia > Rodentia > Muridae > Rattus > Rattus rattus. Next base: position 74,927,833 of record NC_046155.1, on the reverse strand, counting down.
TATGAATCAAAGGCCATGTGTTTGGAAAGATAGCTCAGATGTGACAACAAGCATCAAGACTTGATTGAACTGGATCTCCCCCAGTGGTGGGGGCAAGGAGGGTCATTGGAGCTTACTGGCTAGACAGTTTACCTGGATAGGTGAGCTCCAGATGCAGTAAGAGGTTGTTTCAGGACATTAACCTCAGGCCTCTGCATGCACATACATGAGCACATATAGATCTACAGTCACAAAGGCCTTGGTATGACCTTCCGTTACAGTAGCCCTGGAAATAAATGTGCAGGCTGTATATGTAAGCAAACTGAGCTAGGCACCGTGCAGATGTGGAGGACAGAAGAGTCATTCTGTCTTGAGACACTAGCTTCTGTCCACAAGAATGATCTGCCATGCCAGGGACAGTGCCGGGCTTCAGTTAATGTGCTCCGATATAGTGATTAAATATTCTTTTTTTTTTTTTCTTTTCTATTTTTTCGGAGCTGGGGACCGAACCCAGGACCTTGTGCTTGCTAGGCAAGCGCTCTACCACTGAACTAAATCCCCAACCCTCAAAAGAAATTTAAAACACAATTTTCCCCACCCCACAGGGTGTCTGCTCTGGAACTTGCTATGTAGCCCAGGCTAGTTTTGAGCTTATATTCCTTCCTTTAGTCCCAAGGTACATTGCACCATCAGGATCAAGCCCATTTAACCTGAAGTGTTTCTGACTCATAATCTGTGTCCTTCTAAGGGATTTTGAGAGGAAGACAGGGCTGTCCTGAGGAGATGGCAGAAGCTCAGGCCTCTGGGAGCCCTGTTTCAGGTAATCTGCTAAGACCCTGGCAATCCCTAATCTGTCTGTCCTGTCACCAGTCATGACTTGTGCTGACCCTGGCGAGATCACTAATGGCCACCGGACTGCCTCAGATGCTGGTTTTCCTGTGGGCTCCCATGTCCAGTATCGATGTCTGCCAGGATACAGCCTAGAGGGGGCAGCTGTGCTCACCTGCTACAGCCGGGACACGGGCACACCCAAGTGGAGCGATCGGGTCCCCAAATGCGCCTGTAAGTTTGGGAACACCCCAGGAAGGGAAGATCGGGGAACCCAGACTGGGCCTGCTCAGTATCTAAGTGGGCATGTGGTTGGCCTGCTCCCTGCAGTAAAGTACGAGCCATGCCTGAACCCCGGCGTTCCTGAGAATGGCTACCAGACATTGTACAAGCATCATTACCAAGCGGGGGAGTCACTACGCTTCTTCTGCTATGAGGGCTTTGAGCTCATCGGCGAGGTCACCATCACCTGTGTACCTGGGCACCCCTCCCAGTGGACAAGCCAGCCCCCACTCTGCAAAGGTGCCTGGGCAGGAGGGCATATCAATATACGGGGAGTGACAGGGCTAGAAGAGTTGGGTAGAAAATTCAAGAAAAATGGCCGACCCTGCTGTGTGCCTATCGTGTGGACTCTCATCCTTATAGGCATGGCTGGAAGACCTGGGGAGATTTGAGGTCCCAGATTAATCAAGGGATGTAGTGAGGGTCTTGGTTTAGAGGCCCCCTGCTCTCTCTACAAAGGGAGAGTTTTGCTATCAGTGAGTAATTCTGAAGCTGGCTGGCTCAGACTGTCCAGGAACCTTGACCCTTCAGTGATCTGAAGGAAGAAAACAGGCCTTGACCCATCAGTCCCCACGGTCTCCATACACTCAGGGGAAGACAAGTTTAGATTGAACAGAGGGCAGAGAACCAGGCTGTGCAGCCCAGCCTTGCCCCACCGGGCTCTGGCCCTCTCCTCAGTCTCCTTCCCTCCCTGGCTCAGACCCCGTCCCCCTCCCCCTCCTCTCCCTGCAGTGGCCTATGAGGAGCTCCTGGACAACCGAAAACTGGAAGGTCAGTGAGGGTATAGGTGGAGACCATGCCTGGCCAGGTTGGGAGGGCAAGGTCAAGGCTGGGGGCAGGAGGCCAGGCCCCGGAGGGGTGAAGCCAAGGGTTCAGGCCCCAGGGCAAGAGGCTGGGAGAGCCCAGGAGTGGACACAGCCTTGGTTCATTTGCTGTTCTTCCTCCCTCCCAGTGACCCAGACTACAGATCCATCACGGCAGCTGGAGGGTGGGAATCTCGCTTTGGCTATCCTGTTGCCCCTGGGCTTGGTCATTGTCCTTGGCACTGGTGTTTACATATACTACACTAAGTAAGTACCCTCATCCTCATAGCTGGCCAGGGCTGGTGGCTTACCAGGCATGGGAGCAGGTATGGGAGCTCAAGGCCTTGCACATGTAAGACTGTTTGTTCTCCCTTACCTCCCAGGCTACAAGGAAAATCCCTCTTTGGCTTCTCGGGCTCTCACTCCTACAGTCCCATTACCGTGGAGTCAGACTTCAGCAACCCACTGTATGAAGCTGGGGTGAGTCTCTCCCCTCCCCTTGGGGTGCCCCATCTCTCAGTCTACCCTCAGGACTTCATGATCTTCTTCCAAAGTCCCTGTGATCTTTTGGGGGGATCTCAAATTCAGTTGCCCGCAAAAGCCATGACAATACCAAAGCAAGCTGTGTGTAGACAATAGGGAATTATAAGGACTGTAGCAAACTGCAGAACCAGAGTTCATTTACAGGATACAGCTCTGTACAGCCCTAATCCATAGTGGGACTTAGGCTTAATCTCCAGATCTCCCAATTGTTCAAGACATTTCAGAAACTCATATCTTTGTCATCCTAAGATACTATAGGATATAGGAGATATATATATATATCTCCATATGCTAGATTCTACCCAGGAAGCTTGCTTACTTTTTATTTTTTTTATTTTTTAATTTTTATTTTTTTGAGACAAGGTCTCACTATGTAGCCCTGCTGCCCTGGAACACGCCGTGTAGACCAGGCAGGCATGAGAGTCTCAGAGATCTGCCTGCCTCTGCCTCCTGCATGTTGGGGGTTTAAAATGTGCACCACCACACCTGATTGAGAATCTTTACTAAAAAAAAAAAAAAAAATTAAAATTGTTTTATGTGTATGGGTGTTTGCCTGACTGTATGTCACCACACTAAGTGCATAAAGTGCCTTTAGATGCCAGAAGAGGACATCAGATCCCCTGAAATGGGAGTTACAGATGGTCGTGAGCCATCTTGTGAGTGCTAGGAATCTAAGTCCTCCGGGAATGCAGTCATAACTCTTAAACTACTGGGCTTGCTCTCCAGCTCCTCTGTATTAATTTAAATACAAAGGTCTTGGTTGGGGATTTAGCTCAGCGGTAGAGCACTTGCCTAGCAAGCGCAAGGCCCTGTATTCGGTCCTCAGCTCTGGAAAAAAAAAAAAAATACAAAGGTCTTGCTGGATGTGGTGGCCAACAATTTTAACCCCAGCACTTCAGAGGCAAAGGCAGAGACAAGCAGATCTCTGAGTTTGAGACCAGCCTGGTCTACCTAGGGAGCTCCAGGACAGACAGGGCTACATAGAGAGAGACCCTGTCTCAATATGAAGGCCTTTTTGAGAGTGCATGGTATTTGAGACTGAACTTTGTGCCTTATGCAACGTCAAATGACATTGCCAATGTCTTGTTCTCTTTGGTATTTTGAGACAAGAGTCTCTCTATAGCACTGGCCGGTCTGAAACTCTGTGTAAACCAGGCTGGCCTAAAATTCACAGACCCAGCTGCCTTTGCCCCCACGTGCTGGGGTTAAAGGTGTGTGTGGCACATGCCTGGCTCTCCAGTCATCTTCTTTTTTCTGAGACAGGGTTTAAATTGTCCAATCTGGTCTTAAACATCTGTAGCCCAGGTCAGCTTTGAACTGTGATCCTCCTGCCTCTGCCTCCCTAGCAGATGGGACTACAGGTTGGTACCTCCAGACTCAGGTCAAATTATCTTCCTCCTTCTTGTGGATGCCTCTTCGCCTCCAACTGACTCCAATTTATCTGTTTTTTTCTGTCCTCAGGATACAAGGGAATATGAAGTTTCCATCTAAGTCTGAGTCTGCAGGACCCAGGACCTCCCCGTTCTCTCATCGTTCTGGGCAGTGAGGAGCAAAGGATCTGGTCTCTGGCTCCCCTACCCCCCTGCTGTGTAAATAGTCTCCCCACCCCATGAGGGGGCTTTGATGGCCCTGGAGACCCTACAGTAAATAAACCAGCATCCTGCCGCCCAAAGCCGCCTCTTCTTAGTTGCCAAACAAGGGGCCTTCCACCCCCTATCCTACTGATTTCTGGACCCAGGGAAGGGAACTCAGCCCCTTGCAACTCTTGGGGCTCCTCCAGGCCAGGGCCCTACTCAAGAACTGTCCCCCAGCATTACTGTCCCCATGGCCATGAAGGCTCCCTACCCCCAGATGCCTGACTGCTGCTGGGCCTTGGAGGGTGAGAAGGATGAAGGGAGAGGTGGGCTGAAACCCATCCCTTCCCCGTGTCTCCCCACCCACTCTCTCTCCACCTTTATTTGCTTCTGAGTTCTTGTTTTTGAGCAATAAACGGAAAGTCACCACTTGTAACTGAGCTGGTGAGTCTGGAAAAATGGGTCTCAAGGTGTTGGGGCCAGTGGTGGGGAGCCCTCTGGAGAGTAGGTTTGGGGAAATGGAAGCTCTTTGGGAGAAAATGGAAATCCAATTTGGGGCAGGAGCCCGGGTGTTGGCCTGCAGTCCAAAAGCCTGAACCCAGTATGATGGTGCATCCCTTTACTCCTAGCTCTTGGGAGGTAGAAGCAGGCAAAATTTGAGGGCTACATGGTCCTACATGGCGAGTCCCAGGTCAACAAGGACTACATAGTGGCCCTGACTAACAATGAGCTTGGCTTGAGGCTCCGACCTTGTAGAGGACTGGCTGCACAACCAGATTCTCCACTAGTTCTTTCTAGATTCCTCCAACTAGAAGAGCCACACCCTTTCACAGACCCAGGGAGCAGGGAGCCTTCTGTTTATCTCGTGAGCAGTTTCCCCCTTTTGTGCATTGTGTTCTTTCTCCTGCTGATCTTTTGTGTCTTATTTATGCCTCTCTGTTAGTGCTATAGTCCAGGAAACAGGGTCTTACTATGTAGTTTTGGCTGTCTGGGGACTTGCTCTGTAGACCACACACACTGCTTGCCTTGAACTCATGGAGATCTGCCTGCCTCTGCCTCTCAGGTGGGAAAAGGCATGTGTTAGCATGCCGTACTCCAGGCTAGCCCTGAATTTGAAATCCTGCCATGCCTCTCAAGTGCTGAGATTACAGATGTATGCCACCACGCCTAGCTTCCTGCCACATCAAGCATACCCGTTCTTTTTTTTTTTTTTTGGTTCTTTTTTTTCGAGCTGGGGACCGAACCTAGGGCCTTGCCTTCCTAGGCAAGCGCTCTACCACTGAGCTAAATCCCCAACCCCCAAGCATACCCGTTCTTACATGACCAAGAACGCCCGCCCCTTTCCCCATCATCATATGTGATCTACACTCTTGGCCGCTCAGGGTTGAGCACAGGATAAGTAGGCCATGTGGTTTATGTTCCCGGCCCATGGTCTAACCTATTTGTCTGGCCTTTTTTAAATCAAAGGAGCTGAATTTTACTAACATGATATTGTGTACTCCAGCTGAATAACTGCGGGATGTTTGAAAAGATGCTGAAATATGTAAAAGGGGTGACTTTTCGGGGACTGGAGCAAAGGGGCCTTGATTACAGCTTGAGTACACTTGAGACCGTTTCCATATTGAATGTTTTGAGATGGGGCCTTATGTAGTCCAGGTTGGTCTTGAACCCTAGATCCTCCAGCAGGAGCCTACTGAATGGTAGGATTCTATGTATATTGTGGTTGGTTTTTTACCTTGTTTTTGAGACAAGACATCACTGCATAGTCCATACTGGCTTGATACTATGAACTGAAAGCAATCTTTCTGCCTTTGCCTACTGAGTACTGGGATTATTCAGGATTAAGAGGGATAACCCACCTTGCACTGTTTTTTGTTTTTTGTTTTTAATCCTTGCAAGGAACTTGTGAAACTAGAGTAATTTATTACTTACAGTTTTTTGGTTTTTTTGTTTGGGTTTTTTGAGACAGGGTTTCTCTGTGTAGCTATAGCTGTCCTAGAACTCATTCTGTAGACCAGGCTGGCCTCAAACTCCCAGAGATCCATCTGCTTCTGGCTGAGATTAAAGGCCTGCGCCACCACTGCCCAGCCACTCAGTTTTCAATTAAGGAAAGTAAGGTTGAAAGAGGCAAATGGACTTCCTTAGAGGAGCAAATGGGGAGCCAAACTGGGCCTGAAATAAAACTCTTCAGAGCTTCCTGCATCACCTTCTGTCTGGTAACAGTCAGCACGTTCTCTTAATCACGAGACCCCACCAGCTCAGAGGGAGAAACAGAGGCCCAGGTCTTCAGAACCCAAGGCAAAGGCTCTCCTGACCATTAAGAGGGGCCTCCTGGATGCTAGGGCTAGCTAAAAGGTACTAGACAGTGGGTGGCTGGCTCTAGCAGGTGCCAGGTAACTGGATTTTAGAGATATGTTCCATCCCTGTCTAGAAGAAAGGCATAACCCCCACCCCCTCCAGGAGCTACTCCAGAACACTGCCAATGTTTTGGGGGAAAAGAAGATCCCTGGTTCTTTATTAAAACCTTTTCTTCTCAGTAGTGTTTGCCCGTGGAGGGTGGAGGGTCCTGTAACAGTTCCAGAAGATTTTCTTGGTTTCAAAGGTGGCTTTGCTTATGACCAGGAGTTCTTCCCAAGATGAGAGACTTAGTCAGTTGTAAAAGAGGGGCTTTGAGGTTTTCACTGAGGAGCATGGTGGGGAGGGTAAGAGGCCGAGAGAGAGCAGAACTAGGGAGGACTGAGCTCATCCTCCAGTTGTCAGGCTGGTGGGGAGTACTCCCTGGAAGAGAGGAAGAGCTGTTGACTCTGTACACTTAAGGATCCTGCCATGTCCCTTCCATCTTCCTTTCACCCAGCTATCCAAGCCATACACCACCCTGAGTCCAGACACCATGTTCCAGTTACTCCATAACCCATTTTTCCACGCACAAAGCCACCTACACCTCCTTCCCCAGCCTTCATCTCTGTCCACCACCCATTACTCATCCATCTTCCCACCCAACCATCTCTCGTCTCCTACGTACACTTTTTGAGAGCAGGGGCTTTACTTTGCTCAGAGCTGCACTCCAGGACAGCGCTGGCATTCAGCAAGCGATTAGCAGATGACGAGTTAGCATATCCAGTCATCATTTGCCTGTCTGCCTACTAGTCCTTCAACTCATCCCTCCCTCCCTATCTAATGTTTGCTTGCTTTTTAAATATTTACTCGTCTACCTATAGGTAGGGTTCATATAGCCCTAGCTGATCTAGAACTCCCTCTGTAGACCAGGCTGTCCTGGAACTCAGAGAGCAATCTGTCTCTACCTCCTGAATGCTGGAATTAAAGGCATGCACTTCCTGCCATATCAGGCTTTTAGAATTTTTTAAAATTTACGTGTCTTGGTGTTTTGCCTGCATATAGGTCTGTGTACCACTCGTGTGCCTGGTGCCTTGGGAGACCAGAAGAGGGGATCAGTGGCCCCTGGAACTGGATCATTGTGAGCCATCACATGTGGGTGCTAGGAATCGAATCTGGGTCCTCAGGAAAATCAACAAATGTTCTTAACTGCTGAGCCATAGCTCTCCAGCCTCTTTTATTACATATGTATATTTTCTAAATTTCTGTTTATTTATTTTGAAACAAGGTAGCCTTGGCTGTCCTGGAAGTCACTCTCTAGATCGAGCCGACGTTGAACGTGAAACGAACACCCTGCTCTGCCTCCAGAATGCTGAGATTAAAGGCAGATGCCACCATGTCTGGTAGATGCCACCATGCCTGGCAGATGCCACCATGCCTCGCAGGTCCTAGAGCACACAAGCTGCTCACCACCTCACTTTACTGAGATACCTCTCTGTCCCTTGGCCTGTACGATCTCTACTGCTTAGAATACCTAGAGCTGTTTTCTAGAAAATTCTTTCTTTAGGTATTTCCATCTTCAGGAAGCTCCATGATGCCTTTCCTTCCTAGCCCAGCTGAGGATGGGATAAAAAATAGTTTTATTGTTTTCTCTTCTTAGGTAAGCACCATTCCTATTGTGTTGTCACTAGCTATTAACCTGTCCTGGCCTTGTTCTAAACTGAATTGTGCTGGACATGGTGGTGAGTGCTTTTAATCCTAGCACTGGGGAGGCAGAGGCAGAGGCAGGTTTATCTTTGTGATGTAAAGGCTAGACTGATCTACATAGTAACTCCAGGCCAACCAGCTACATAGTGAGACCCTATCTCAAACAAACAAACAAACAAACAAAGACCAATAAACCCCTGAATTTTTCAAGGGCCGAGTCTATATCGTGCATTCTGTGTCCCAAACGTCTAACTCCTGTTAGACGTGGAGCAGCACGTAGGGGAAGCTGAGAATGTTGGAACTGAATAACCTCATACAAACCTTTTCACGAGGAGATGGCAGAAGGTGTGCCTTGGTTCGAGTTCGATTTCTGTCAGAGCTGGAGATGGCAGAGGACAATAGAGTAGGCTGAGAATCATGAACTGAAGCATGGGGTGGAATAGAATAGAACTTCATGGTTGAAAACGCCCCCTACCCTGCTGGGATGCTGTCAACCCTTGCTCTCTCCCCACAGGCTCCTCTGTCCTGGGAGAGGGGCAGAGCCTCACTCACCGGGTGTCAGTGCCTCGGGTCTTGGTGAAGAACACTGGAATTAGAGGCCCCAGTTAAAGAACAACTTTCCCTATGGTTAGAAAGAGTTGTGGCTAGAGCAGATGGGGACAAGGGGCTCCTGGCAAGCAACAATGAGTTAGATGGTAAGGGACACTGTGCCTAAGACGAACAATGATGAGGGGAAAAAATGAACAGATTCTTGGGGAGATCAGCTAAGGCTGGAGGTGAGTCGGGGCCTGGTCTCTAGATGAAGAGGGAGAGAGTTCACCATGTCTAGATATCTGAGTCCCTTGGTCTTTTGTCTGCTTTTCCTTGTCGGGCATAGGATTCATATGAGAGCGAGCAGTAAACAGTGCTTCATCTGTAAGTTCTGTGCTGATTCGGGTCAGGAATTCTTCAGAGCGGGATAATGAGGCTTTCTGGAAAGGAGGTTAGAATTCAGCCTGCAAATTCCCACCGGTCTGGTGTCTTCCAGGTTGCAGGCTCTGTGGCTGGGGAACCTGATAGTATAAGTCTCAGGTATGTGATTTGACTGGAAGGCCTTAGACCCAGAAAGCAGTTTGTGGGGTCTCAGGGTTTGGAGATTCAGGGTTAAGGATCAAGGCTAAGTAAATCTCATGGCTCACGGCTCAGAGCCACCTGACTAGCTAGTTCTTCCCACCTCCTTCACTTTTCCATTGTAGTTTACCTGCCCTCCACCTAAGGAGGCAGCAGCTTGAATTGGCCAGGTGTCCTTTTTGTCCCCACTCCTGGCAGATGTGGATGCCATCCCCCCTGGAAACAAAGTTTATGTTAGACTGAGAAACCAACCCACTTCCCCTCAGATTCCATCCCATGCCATTCCTTGAGCCCACATTTATTTAGTCCATGACTAAAGCTCAAACATCCTACTGTCTCAGTTCTGTCCTTGAAAAAAACTCGTTGTTTTGCCTACTAAGTTGACAGGAGGGGCTCTCAGGACAACTCCCTTCCCTATTCCCTCCAAAGCCCTTCTTCCTTCTTTTCTGACAAGGCACTTCCTTAGGCAAGGCAGCCAACATGCAGCCCCCGACCTGGCTGATGGGTTGAAATCTTAGGCTACTCGGCAGGAGGGGATATGGAAAGTTCTAAGAGGAATCTATGATGGGCCTCGGGGATTGGGATTGGGGAAGAAGGTTGGGAAGAAGGGGAGAAAGGGAAGCGCTGCTCCGGGTTGCTATAAAGACCTAAATGTTTGAGGAAGCTTTATAGTTCCGTTGCCAGGAAACTAGAGATTCTAGAACTAAGGACATTTTCCTAGCGTGCCACAGTGGCTCTCTGGGTCCCTTCTTAGAGGCAGTGACCCCAGCGTTATTTCTAGGCGTTTGGGAGATGACGTAGGGTGGAACCTGGGCTCGAATCCTCCCACCACCAGGGCGGCGCTAGAAGCAAAGCGGCAGGCACGCCGGGAGCCTCTCTAGCCACCTCTTCCCAGCCTGGGTCCTGGAGAGCGACCGTGGCCGCAGGCGTAGGGGGCGGGGAAGCGATGTGGGCTGTACTAAGTCGCCCAATCTCTCGGGGAGGCGCACACTCGGAACGGAGGAATCGCTACACCTTCCCCTTGCCTCCAGGAGTTTACGCCGTCCATGAAATGCAAAATGCAGATTCCCTCTCAGGTCTCTTCTGCTTCTCCCTTTTCAGTTTCTTCTTTTGCGGATGGCTCTCGAGTCTCTCCCCTCCCTCGGTGCGTTGGTACGAGCCGAAGCCAAGGGGCCCGGGCAGGAAAAGGAAGCAGGCCGGCCTTAAAGGGACCTCAGCCATTATTTATTTAATTTATTTATTTATATTTAAAAGCCGCTCTCTTCTTCCTCCGATGTTCTTAACGTCCCCGACGGAAGGATAGGACCCGGGAGCCAGGCGCAGCCGGAGCTGCGGGACCCGTTGCTGGAGACAGCAGCTCTTGCCCATCGGAAGGCCAGGTGTGCGTGAGCTGTGCCCAGGGGTGTCCCGCGCCCCGGTGCCCTGCGGGCTCTAACAGCTGGGATCGCCCGGGAGAACTGGGCCCAGGGCTCAGGTGGAGCTGCCGATGCCCCGGGCTGAAAGGTGAGACCACGCTGGTGAGGCTGGGACAAGACCTTGCACCTCCAGACCTGGGCCGAGACCACAAGGGGAGCCGCCAAGATGCCAGAGGAAAATATCTTCCTGTTCGTGCCTAATCTTATTGGTGAGTGCTGCCTGCGGCCCCAAGACCAGCGGAGGGCGAGGAACCCTAAACTGGCTCCTCGATCACACCCTGTACCTCTCCCATCCCATCCCAAGGTTATGCCCGGATTGTTTTCGCCATCATTTCCTTCTACTTTATGCCCTGCTGCCCCTTCACGGCCTCCTCCTTCTATCTACTCAGCGGACTTCTAGACGCTTTCGATGGACACGCAGCTCGAGCCCTTAATCAAGGTGACAGAACTTTACCACCAGTAGCACTACTTGGGGGCCCAACATCCCTTGTTCTTTCCTTGCTTTCTCAGAACCTTGTAAGAAAGCAAAACAGAGCTGCCTGGGATTTAAGCTTGCGCTCGAGGATTGATCGCTGTTTGTGAGGGGTGTGGAAGACCTAGACCAGACATAGCAGTGGGAATGGAATTCCGTTCGGGTGTGGCATGGTGGCTCATGCCTGTAATGCCAGTACTGATGAGGCAGATAGATTGCTCCAAGTCAAGAGTCATTTAGGCTTCATATTGAGTACCACATGAGCCAGGACTACACAGTAAAATCCTGCAAAAAAAAAAAAGCGATTGGGGCTGAAGGTTAAGTTTGTGTTCAGAGGTTAAGAATGCTTATGCAGGCTGGAGAGATGGCGCAGCCATTAAGAGCACTGACTGCTCTTCTGGAGGTCCTGAGTTCAAATCCCAGCAACCACATGGTGGCTTACAACCATCTGTAATAGGATCTGATGCCCTCTTCTGGTGTGTCTGAAGACAGCGACAGTGTACTCACATGAAATAAATCTCTTCCTTTTGCAAAAAGAAAAAAGAAAGAATGCTTACGGCTCTTATAGAGGGCCTAGATTTGATTCCCAGAACCCACATGGTGACTTACAACCACCTATAGTTCCAATTCCAGGGAATCCAATGTCCTCTTCAGACCTCTGTGGGCACCAGGCATCTATGTGGTGCTCACACATATATGCTGACAGTCACTTATACCATAAAAGATAATAAACATTAAAAAATGTAAGAAAATAAGAAAAATTCCATTCAACAGGTGTTTACTAGGTAGTCACTCTGAAGAGAGGTGGCGCCGGGTGGGAGGAGAGCAGGTGGTGTTTAAGAGCTCTAACTTTGTAATGAGTTCAACAGCAGACCCACCTTTAAAACTGCCCCCAAGACTTTGGTCTGCTTGCCTTTCTTTGGGCCCTGGCTGAGGGTTAGAGGAGTTGAAGATAGTTTCCCCACCTCCAGTACCTCTGCACAGCCCCATGCCTTCTCAGTGCTTGTCCTAATAACCCGTGCCCTCCTGGCCTCACCATCTATTGACAGCAACCTGCCTTCCTCCTCTAGCAGTAGATGGTAGACACTTTCAGACCACTTTTATACTCAGCCTGGGGTCCTAGGCCAAAGTGGGCACCTGTCACTGGTCCGCTCTACCAAACAGTCCCTTTCAACTCACTAGTCATTACTTTTCAGGAACCCGATTTGGGGCCATGCTCGACATGCTGACGGACCGTTGCGCCACCATGTGTCTCTTGGTCAACCTGGCCCTGCTCTACCCTCGGGCCACTCTTCTGTTCCAGCTCAGCATGAGCCTGGACGTGGCCAGTCACTGGCTGCATCTGCACAGGTCTGCTTCGATGCTAGGGTGCTGATGAGTGGAAGGGCGGCGGGCGCTGCAGTGGAGGGGGAGGGGCGGGGTGACTGCAGGCTTGCTGGGTGGTGCCTTCCTTTTTCTTCCCTCCTTGAGACATAGCCCAAAGCTTGTTTAGCATTTAGTATGTGCCCTGGTAGGATTCATATTCATGACAGCCCTCCTACCTCAGCCTCCTGCGTGCTGGAATTAGAGGCACATGCCAGCATACCCCTGTCCTTACACCCCTGGGTGATCCCTGTGTCTCTGAGGGGGCTTGTCATTCTTGCGGGAGTCTTGGGGAATTTCTAGCATGGGCCTGTATGAATATTCTAGGGTTCCAGATGGGGGAAGAATTTGTAGTGGGGCATTTAATCCTGACTCTGCCCCACCTAGGGAACTGTGTGACTTTGCACAAGATGCAGTTCTCAGCGTCACACCAGTTCCTCTGCACAGTGAGAGCTCATGAAGTCCCCTGCTTTTCTCCCCAAGTTCTGTGGTGCGAGGCAGTGAGAGCCACAAGATGATTGACCTGTCTGGGAACCCTGTGCTTCGCATCTACTATACTTCCAGGGTGAGCATTTCCTGCCCCTCCCCTACGTGATCTGAAAATAGGAAGTCTTAGGCTGAACCCAGTCAGGGGAGATGAGACAGCAGGAGTGCTCCTTAGGCTGAAGCATAGGGAGGATAATTGGTGGGAGGTCTGTGTACCTCATCCTGGCAGCGGTGACAATGATACCTGTTGGGGGGGTTACAGGGTGGGAGGACCAAAGAAGTATGCAGTATATCGCAGTGTGCAGCTGGCTGAGAAGCACTCCCCTGTCTGTGGCAGAAGCCCCTGTGGGTTATGGTAGGGACATGGCCCTACATCTTAGGCAACCTTATATTGTGTGCAGCCTGCTCTGTTCACCCTGTGTGCTGGAAATGAACTCTTCTATTGCCTCCTGTACCTGTTCAATTTCTCCGAGGGACCACTAGGTAGGAAAAGGGGGTAGGGGTGGAGTCCTACCCTGCCGTGCCTGGGGAAGGAGAGAGGCCTCCGTCTCACACCCCTCCACCCCCTGCTTTTGTTCTCTCTCTCTGCCTCCCTGTAGTCGGCTCTGTGGGGCTTTTCCGAATGGGCCTCTGGATCACAGCTCCCATTGCCCTGCTCAAGTCCATCATTAGTGTCATCCACCTCGTCACGGCTGCAAGGAACATGGCTGCCCTCGATGCAGCAGACCGCGCCAAGAAGAAATGATCCTCTCCCATCCCCAGCTGCCCACCTGCCCTGGGTATCTACTGTGCCACATGGCTCCTCTCCTCCTAAGAGGTCCCAGTGTCATGTCTTTCTCATGTGTTCTCTAACCTGCTGGGATTGGGGGTCACCCTCTGTTTGGTGTTGTCACTGTCTCTTTACTCCTGATAACTAGACCCAACCCGTGACCCCAAGGACCTGGCACTGCAAAGCAGGAAGGGTGCTCAGGAGGCCCACTCATCCAGCCGGTGCTCCAGGAGACCCACCCATCCAGCCGGTGCTCCAGGAGGCCTGTCTGAAGACTGGGTGTTGCCACATATCCTGCTGGATCAGCCTGGGGTCTGGCCTGAGACTTTGGGAACTTATACGGGCAAAGGAGTCAGGCTGATGGGCCAAGAAGCCTGGGGTACCAGGCCAGGGAGGGAAGGGGCCAAGGGCCAACTAGATCCTTCCCTGAGGCAAGCTCCTCTATTCTGTCCTGCTCTGGAATCCTCCATAATAAAGGGGGGCACCTTCACTCTTTTTGGATTTGTTTACTTTGGGACACTCTTAGATGATGGCCTAGGGTTCAAAGGAGCTGGGTAAAAAAAAAGAAATCCACCTGGATGCTTTTCCCACAAAGGTGGTTGGCTCCTCCCTGTCATTCCAGTGACCTCAGAGAGGCCTCGAGGTTCACAAGCGTTGTCCTGCCCACCTGCTCTATGTCCTGGCTGGCCACTTTCACTGTAACCTTGATGTTTTTGACCCTCACGAGAATGTAAGCTTCACAAGAGCAGATTTAGATCTTTCTCGTCTCTGGCTGGAGTGAAAAGTAGCCTGGCATGTGGTAACTGCTTAATAAATATTCATGGAAAGATGGATGGTTTTCTCAGAGCATGGTCCTTAGACCGAGAGAGAGAGAGAGAGAGAGAGAGAGAGAGAGAGAGAGAGAGAGAGAGAGTGTGTGTGTGTGTGTGTGTGTGTCTTGGTCAACCTGGACTTGCTATCCCCTCATGACACACATACACCACATACCACACACCATACATCACATACCACATACCACATGATACCACACACATTGCTTCCTGGAACTCCTGGTCCTACATTGGCCTCCAGGTGCACCTTTACACTGTACACCCCCATACCAAATGAAGGCTTAGTGTCACCGTACACCAACTGAAGGGTTTTGTTTTGGACTTTCATTGTTAAGATAATTTATTATTTTCCTACATTGGTATTTTGCCTGCATGTCTATGTAGAAGTGTTGGATCCCATGGAACTGGATGGAGCTATAGACAGTTGAGACCTGCAATGTGGGTGCTGGGAATTAAACTGTGTCCTTTGGAAGAACAAGTGCTCTTAACCACTGAGCTAGCTCTAGCCCCAAGGCTTTTGATTTTTTCATTTTTATTTATTTTGAGATGGTCTCATCGCCCACACTGGCCTAGTTGTTTTCTTTCTGCCTCCTGAGTGTTGGGATATGCCACCATATGAAGTTTTTTTTGGAGACAGCACTCCTATATTCACCCTTTCTAGGCTCAAATGAACCTCTTACCTCAGTCTCCCAAGTCACTGGAACCATGGGTTCATGCCACTAGCTGACACCAGCTCTCTTTGTCCTGGTCTCAGCTGCTCTAGGGAGCTGAGGATGACGGTGAACTGATCTTCCTGCCTCAACCTCCCCTGTGCTAAGACTGCAACAGGTGCCGACAGACTCCGCGCCTTCGTTTTTAAGTATTGGGCTGCAGTGCTAGACCCTATGTTGGCGTTGTTGGCTGACATTATTTGTTCGAGCCTCATAATAGCTTGGCTGTTTAACACTTGTGTTTGGGAAAGCAGGCATTCAGGTGTGATTTGGGGTTTGGGGAGACAGCATCTTACTGTATAGCCCAGGCTGGCCTCAGACTTCCTGCCTCAGATCTTTGAATGCTGGGTGTGTGCCACTCTGCCCAGTAGGATGAGGTGTTGATATTTTAAGTAGATGGCTGGTGAGGACAGGGAGGGAAGAGTTACTGCTCTTGGCAGAACAAACAGCCCACAGAGGCAGGGGTCCAGAGAGCACCCAGGCAATTACAAGAGATTGAAATAGATCTTAGTCCGTGTGTCTAGAACACTAAGTGCTGGGGAGTAGGAGCTGGTGAGAGCTGAGGCACCAGCAGCCAGCTGGGCAGCCTAAGGAGCTCAGTAGGACATTAGGCCTCTATTTCCTTATGGCTATCACTTCAAAGTGCTGTTCATAGAAAAGTGCATTATCGTATCTCCTGGGCATGCGCCTCTGTGTGTGAGATGGCTGGCTGTCTATTGCCCTGCTTGTCCTCTGGGGACAAAGAATGAGAGGAAGCCAGTCTGGCTCCAAAGTCCACCCTCTTTGCTGTTTCATATCAGTAGGCTTCTAAAACATAGGGTGCCCTCCGTTCCTGATGTAACCAGGTCCTGTTGTGACCTAAAGACACTGCTGGTAACTCTCCTTCCCCCTTTTTGGGGAGGCATGTGCAGGATCTATGTGGGAGGACTGAGGTACTGGTGCTTGAGGAAAGCTGACCCCACACAAAGCTGATCACATTTCAGATGGTCCATGACCCCCCCCTACCGGGCCTGCCCCAGGGAGATGGGAGGTGGAGTGAGGAGGTCCTAAGGACCTTCCTGGAAGTAGCTCTCACTCCCACCGAATGGATCTTCTGAGGGTTCAGTCAGAGTTGTCCTCTGCTGTCCTTTCTCTCACAGTCCTGATGGACTCTAGGGCCCTGGCTGTAATCATTTATGGTGACACCAGCAGCCTCGCTATATAGGAGTGCAGATACATACATACATACATACATATACATATACATATACATATATATATATATATATATATATATATATATATATGTTCTTCACAGTGAGATTGGGGAAGCAGAGAGTGAATGCTTTGTAGCAGAATGCTGCCCCTGAGGGCCTGAAGCCTGAAAGTGAACGCTGCGTGAAAGGCATACACACAGAAAAGCCTCTGTGTCCTTTGAGGGTGAGTTCCAAGTCAGCGTGGGACCTTTGGTCTCCCATTTGGTTGGAGTCAACTCCGGAAGAGCCTGCAGGGTGTAGGGCAACCAAGGACCCACAGGCAAGAGGGAGAAAGTCTGGAATTTGGTCCTGGAGTTATTATCCGTGATCTAGGGAATTCAATGGAGTCACATATGTGCAGTTAGCCCTGTCTTGAGGGATTCCCCAGGATTTTGACCAACCTTGAATCAAAAATATTTTGGAAAGAAACTATGTCTACTGGATACATACATTTTTCAGGTCACGGTTCCCTAATGATGTGGCATACCAACCAGCCCTACCACATGTACATGGTGTCAGGCGTTATACGGAGGTAAAGGTGAGGTAGTGGAGCATGTGTGTCGGGCTACAACATACACTGAGTGGACAGATCTTGGGTTCCATGTTGGGGCATGTCTTCGAACCAACCTTCTATGGGTATAGAGGGATGATGTAATAATTTCCTAGAAATCAACTATGTTCTTTCATGCTCAATGAATACCATCATGCACGATATTTCAGCAGTTCATTCCATGCAACGGCTGTTCTTGGAAAGGCAGGAGATGGATATCCCCAGCTTGCTGTTCCTTTGGGTGCTCTCTAATCTCCTCTCTGTTTCATGTGGCAGTTAAAAGTGACCCTGGGTATGGGAGAGATAGCTCAGCTGCTAGAAGCCCTCGCTGCTCTAACGGAGGAGCAGAGTTCCAGTCCTGGCAGCTCACAACCACCATAACTCCAGCTCAAGGGATCTAGGTGCCTTCTTGGTGCCTGGACTCAGTATGCAGGTATAGAAATAAAAAGACTTTCAGTCAGACATGGCGGTGCACGTCTTTAGTCCTAAAGACTTGCAACTTGGTTTGGGAGGTAGAGGCTGGCAGACCTCTGAGTTTAAGGCCAGTCTTCTCTACATAGTGAACTTCAGGATCTCCAGAACTACATAGAGAGACCCTGTCTCAAAAAGCCAAAACAGAGTTTTACTGTGTGGCTTTGACTGTCCTGGAACAAAGTGTAGATGAGGCTGGACTCGAACTCACAGAGATCCCTTACCTCTGCCTCCTAAGTGCTGAGATTAAAGGTGTGTCCACCACTGCTTGTCTGATATATATATTTAAAAAAATAATAAACAGACCAAAACCAGTCCTAGCTGCTATAAGAACTCCAAAATGCAGTGGTGGGAAGTTTCCAAGGCTGAGGCAGGTGGACAGGTGGATTGCTATGTCCCGGAGGCCAGCCTGTACTGTATAAGGAGACTGTCCCCATCCCTACCCTCTAAATTTTTTTCTCATAAGAGGTTCCTCAAACCTGTTCATTTTCCTGGTATTGAGCCAGAGGTAAGGCACCTGTTCTAGAGCTGGAAAAAGTGGCTTGTCTTGAATTTCATCTTGAATATAAACACTGTTGTTTATATTATTTATCTTCTGGGCAATTTATAGGTAAATTTGGTAACTGATGGAACCTGCCTCCTGTGTGAACGTGGACCCTGCTGTGTTCTGGTGAGGTGCTTTCCTATCACTGAGGTAGACCTGTCTCCCCGCCTTGCTGGGCCAGTCTTCACTGCATACAATTTAGAGTGATTTCCCTACTGCCTGGGATTGTAAACCCTGTGGAGTAGATACAGTAGTCAGGTCAGGCTTGTTACGCTGTGGTAACATCCACTCCGGTCTCCAATGGCATACACATTTCTCTCCACTACTGTCTGCCATGGTTTACCTGTGGTTTAACATGATTCACCCTATGCCATTTTTCATCTAGGATGTAGGCTGATGGAGTAACTTGTGTAGGGGGAACCTATATAGAGGGGATATAATGGACCATACTTTTATATGGAAAGAGAAGAGAGTATAGTGATTATGTTATGTTATGTCCCCACCATTTCATTGGCTATAACAAATCACATGAGCAACCTGTTGGGCACTAGGCATCCATGTGGAGTCATGAAGTCATCAACTGGAAGAGAACCCAGGGGTCAGAGCTGACAGTAAGGCTGGAGAAATGGATTCTGAAGCCAGTGGTGCTGGCTGAGAATGTAGGTAGGAGAAAAGAGGGTTTGGGGGGACCTTCCCTGAGGGCTGTGTAAAAAAGACAGCACTGGCCAATGGTGAGGCAGAAAGAAACTAGAGTGTGTGGTCATGGGAGCCCAATGTGGAAAGAGATGACCTGTCAAATGACAGGCAAGGCCGGACAGAGCAGGCTGAACTGAACAGGCGTGGAGACATACTATGACAGTCTGAAAAGCCAGTGAGGCATGAACAGTGGGGGCTAAGACTACAGAGAACTCTGGAGAGATCTGGCTGTGAAGAAACAAGAGAAAGGTAAAGACAGGAGTGTGTGTGGGAGTCGGGGAACTCTTGGGTCAGAGGAGGACTCTGGTGTCCTGCTCTATTCCTTCCTACCTTATTCCCTAGAGACAGGGCCTCTCATTGAGTCTCTAGCCACAGTTTTATGACGAGGCTAGCTGGCTAGCAAGGCCCATGATTCTGTCTCCCTCCTCTCACAGTGTTGTGGTCAAAGCCTTATAGCCTGGCCATAGCTGCTGCCTTTTGAGATTTTTAAAAGATTAATTTTTTATGTGCATTGGTGTCCTGACTATGTATTTCAGTGTGAGGGTGTCAGATCCCCTAGAATCGGAGTTATGGGCAGCTGCTGTGTGGGTGCTGGTAGTTGATCCTGGGTCCTCTGGAAGAGCAGCCAGTGCACTCAACCACTGAGCCATCTCTCCAGCCCCCACAGCTGCCTTTTATGTGGGTACCCTGAATCCAGGCTCTGATCCATATGTTCTTGCACAGGGAAGGAGTATTACCTGTTTGTTTTTATAGAGTTGGAGGAATTTACACTGACTGATGACTGGGGTCCCAAAGAGAGGAAGACATCGGTGGTGACAGAGGCAGATGGGCTTCGAAGTCAGCTCTCAGGATGAGATGGGTGGGATCAGGGCCCAAGGTGAGAGATCCTTGCTGGGCTCAGTGGTGGGGACATCCAGTTCCGCTGCTCATGTGTGGATCGTGTGTGGATTGCTGCTGGGAAGGAGTGAGCCTTCCTGCCTGATCTGCTTCTATTTTTTTCAAAGAGGTGAGAAAAAGTGGGTGGGGGAGGAGGAGGGTGTGAAGAGGAGGCATGAGGACTTGTTCTGGAGGGGATCTCGGAGGAGCTAAGGGGAGCAGAGCTCCCTGGAGAGTGTGGCTGGAGTCTAAAATGAGACTGGTCACGTGCTGGGGTCTCCTCCAACAACAAGCAGCTGGCTTGGTGTTACAGAGGGAAGGAAGGAGCTGATGGACAAGTGCCACATGCCCACGATCCTAACGCTAGACAGTGAGGCTGGAGGACTGAGTTCATAGTCAGACCCTGTCTCAAAGGAAGCAAGCAAGGAGTAGGGGGAAGGGAGAGGGGGGGGGAGGGAGGGAGGGAGGGAGGGAGGGAGAGAGAGAGGGAGATGGGGCGAGGGAAGGGAGTGGGTACAGGAAAGAAGGAAGAGGTGAAAAAAGAAAACCAAATGCCTGGGTATAATGCAGTGATGGGGCATTTGCAGTGAGGACCCTGGGTTCCATCCCTAACCGTGGGTATGGGGGTGGGGGGAAGGGGCTTTGCCATCTAGCATGACAAATAGGAGGCAGATGAGGGAATCAGGGGCTTTGATCGAATCAATCATAAGGACAGAGTCCGAGGTGGTGTGATTATTGTCCAAGGACAGCCCTGGAAGCCAGTAGCTGAGACCTGGACAGCCACCATGTACATACAATCTTACTTGTCTCCAGAGGCCCTTGGTAAGACACAGCATTTAATAGGCAGCAGGTACCAGTTGAGGAGCTATAAATTAATTAGTTCTCTTGAGGAAAGACTCCGGGGAAGTCTGGGTAGGGACTCATGCACACCAAGCCAGAACATGAGTTGTGAGTTGATAATGGGCAAACCCTGGGCTTTATATTCGGGCTTTAGAAGAGACACCCACCACACAAGTGCAGCTCAAAAGCACTCTGAGAAGAAGCAAGGCTCTTGAGATGGAGATGAAGCCCTAGTGAGGAAAATGAACAAAAACATCACCTAACCTTGTTTAGCGGCAGGAGCCATGGGCCCATTTCGAAAATGGGAGATGATTAGAGGGACTGAGTCAGCTGCCTTCATGGACACAGAGGGAACGGGACCCATTTTCTCTCCCCACCCCAGGATCATTCTACTTCCACAGTGGTGATGGGGCAGGCCTAAAGCTGCACTGGTCTAAAAAAATCTGAGCACCCTGTCCTCTACTGGTGTTCCCACGCTGAGTAAGCTTTCAAGACCCTTTACAAGTTCAGGTAAAGTTTGAGGGGCAGATAGGAAAAAGGCACCCAATGCTCCTTAAGAGCCCAGACCAGAAACTTCGGAGTGTGCTCTAATCCCATTGCCCCTGGCAAGGTCCTCTTCCCTGGACAGCCCTCTCTGGGAGGAAGCAAGCACAGAGGTGCCCAGGGCAGGCCTGGCTCACCTGCCGGTACTGCAGGCTGCTGGTGAGGCCGGCAGGTGGTGCCAAAGGAGAGAGTCCAAAGGCTGAGCGGGCTCCGCGCCTGAGGGTGACTCCTCAAGTAGGTGGCCAGGATTCATGGGAAAGAGCTGCTAGCTGTTGCAAGGGCAGGAGTGCTCTCAGGTGTGCTGGCCGGACAGACAGAACCCTCGACAGCACCGGCAGCACCGTCTCTTCCTACCCAGGCTCTAAAGAGTTGCAGTCTAAAGCACAGCAGGCTTGAAAGACTTTGAATTCCATGCTTATCACCGTGGCTTTAGGAGAGTTTTCCCCCTGTCTCCCTGGAGACCAAAGTAGTCTCTGGTTATTTTACCAAGGTCTGAGGGGCACCTTCTCATCACCGTTAAGATCCCTGATCACCCAGGCTGGAGGGAAGAGAAAAAAAAAACCCCGAAAAACAAAAACATAAATGTCTACAGTTTTCAATTTATTTTATCCATTGTCAGTGTAGTCAGTGTTGACCTAAGGCACAGCATGGCTGCTTCGGAGAGCCTAGGAGAGCAAGTCTTCCCCGGGCTGCTGGATCACTTCTGTGCTGGCGGCTGACCATCAGACCCCAGCCCCAGCAACCCGAAGGCTGTGCTGAAGAGGTTGATGGGAGACGAGCCATCGGTGATGAGAGTGGATTTCAGGCCCAGGGACTGGAGAAGTTTCACCTGCAGGGTCGGAGGATCAAGTCAGCAAGAAGACACCATTAGGGACAGCCGTTTATCTCAACTGCCTCCCCAGGGTGCCGACCTTCTGAGCAGCCCTCCCTAAGCCAAGTGGTTTCTGAAGTGCCACCATCACCTTCTCCATATCATCCTTCAAGGCATCTGCTACTGTCCCCCTAGCAGTGGCATCGCATGGTGCTTAGTGACAGGTCACAGGGCAGTTCACCCCATGCCCCTCTCCGTCCTCAGACACTTCCCCAAATATGCTTGCCTTCTCCCTTCTTGGTTCCAAGGCAAACATCCACTCTCCTCCCGTGTCTTCCATTCTCACCTGCATCTCTGGCCCGGCCACAGCCAGGTCCCTGATGGTGCCGGGGCCCAGTGCCTCTGTCATCTCCTTGAACTTCTTTGCCTCCACATTGGCAAGCTGCTGCGCCTTGCTCACCTCCAGCTCCAACTGGGCCCGGGCATAGATCAGTTCCATCTCTCGTACTTTCTTTACTCGCTCCAGCTCAGCCTCCTGGAAGGGGGAGACCAAGTTGGTTTTAGGTCATGCAGGCCAAGAACTGCCTGTCCAGCAAGTCATCTAAGCCAGCAACTCTGAGAGAACTGAGGCAGAAGGGAATCTCAGGTGCAAATCTTAGCTATGCCCCTATTTAGCTAGTGAATCTCGGGAAGGAATCCCCTAAGTCAAACCTTGGTGTAAAATAGAGGTAACACAGGACACATGAAAGGAGGTCACGTGTAAAACATACAACCAAGTGGGCAGGGAAGCTCATCTGGGGAGCGACTGTAAGAATCTGTCTTCAGGGATTGTATGAAGTGCATTGCTACAGGACAGAGGACTTAGCAAACCACAGAAGGCTCGAGTAGTGCTTTTCAGGCTACTTGGTTTCAGAGCCTTTAACAAACAGGGCTCTTGGGCTGGAGAGATGGCTCAGTGGTTAAGAGCACCAACTGTTCTTCCAGAGGTCCTGAGTTCAAATCCCAGCAACCACATGGTGGCTCACAACCATCTGTAATGAGATCTGATGCCCTCTTCTGGTGTGTCTAAAGAGAGCAACAGTGTACTCGCATACATAAACTAAATAAAGACTTAAAAACAACAACAACAATCGGCGCTCTTGCAGGCCCCAATGCCTCAGCCTTCCAGCAGCAGCAGCAGCCCCTCAACTTACCGTCTCAATGGCTAGCGCCTGTGCCTTGAGCTTGGCCTGCAGCACAGAACCTTCTCCTTCGATCCGCGCTGCCTCTGCACGGGACTCAGCCTCTGCTTTGGCATTACCCGTGCTCTCCACAGCCATGCTGTTGGGGAAACAGAGTCAGGGGAGGCCAAGAAGAGATGCCCGGGTACCTGGGACTTGACGGGGAGTCGGGGCACCATGATACAAGTATGACAGTCAGAAGACTACTGGTGAGACTCCGCTCTCTCCTTTCACTATGTGGCATCAGGATTGGCATTAATCTCCTTCATCCACCATCATCTTGCTGGGCCATCAATCTAATTTTCTTCTAATATTGGGGCTGGAGCCCCAGGCCTTGTATAGGCTAAGTAAGATCTCTACCACTAAGCCACATCCTTACCCCTTCTGGGGTTTTGATTTATGCCTCAAAGCATGTTCTACTTGCCTCTCAACCACAACCTGCCTGAGCCAGCAGCGTTCCCAAAACCCTCAGACTGGCCCGTCTTTCTACCGCCACTTCTTGACCCACCTCATAGCCTCAAGCTCCAAGAGTTCCTTGCGGGCTTTTTCAGCTTCTGACTGGTCCAAGATCTTCTGCCTCTCAAGCCGACCACGGGCTTCCTGTTCCAGTCTCTGAGCCTCATGCCTGGGTAAGAGCAGAGGCGGGTGAGATGATGGGCCAGAGCTAAGAAAGGAGCATCTGGAGTAGAGACTGAGCCCACCCCCCTCTGCGAGCATTCGGCGTGCACTTGGACCTAGCACAGTGTGCAAGCTGCAAGCAGCCACGGCATGGCTTCGAGGCCTGTAGAGGACAGACGCTCTTGATGCCTCTGCTTTCACTGGACTCATTCTCCCACGGGAAGAAAACAGGCTAGGGTGCTTTTGGGCATTGATGAGCAGCTGAGAGCAAGGGGGTGAGCAGGCAAAGAGGACACTGCCACAAGGTGGGACCGAGCCGAAGGTAGAGGACAGGGAAGCCAAACTCTCCTGGAGAATCAGAAAGGCCCTGAAAAGAGTAGGAAGCCACAGGAGTGGGGATGCCCTCCTGTTTACAGCCTTATTAGTCATGTTGGGTAGAGAATAGATCCTTGCGGACCAGACAGCAACAGGAAGACTGTGGGTGCCACATTATTCAGTGTTCAGGTCTTGGTCCTAGCTGAGGTGTTCGCCCTGGGTCCCCACACTACTCACTTGGCTGCTGCCTCCTGGGAGTTGGTGGTAATTTCGATGGCCAGCTGAACACTGCGCTGAAGGGCATCCCGGGTCCTCTGGTCCACGGGCTCCACTGACTGCACATCCACACTGCTGACTACCAGCCCGTTTTGGGGAAAGACTGCCCGGTCTCGAGCCTTGGGCAGGAGTGTGCCATCAGGACCTGTGTCTTCGGACATCTCAAAGCCAAAAACAGCCATTCGAATGATCCGGGCTGAGTTTTTATGGAAGTCATCAAAGGTGACAGAGGCTACAGCCCCCCGGACTCGGGACGCAATGGCCTTGCAGGCGTCACCCACAAAGTCAGGCACGGAGAAAAGCTTGGCTGCCTCTGCAGGGTCATTCCGGTTCTTCAGTTCAAAGTGCCTGTGAACGAAGGCCCAGAGTGGGGAAGCTATTTTCCCACCAGCAATGATGCCCTTTCTGAGCAGCCTTTCAACGCCCTTCTCTGGGGCTCAACAGAAGCTCCTCCCCACAATGGAGATATTAACATGGGGCCCAGCAAGCACCCATGTTTCTATCAAATCAAATCCTCCCAGAGTCAAAACCATCCCATTTTACAGAAGCAGAAATAGAGGGTTCATGGTGCTAAACCCCAGGGCATACCAAAGAGCATACCATATATGGCAAGCCAGAACTTGGAATATAGGCAAGATGGCTCTAAGGCCTGTGCTCTTAACTGCCACTGGGCCAGCACCCCGTCTACCTCGGTCACAGTAGTTGCTAGTTCTTCTCTACCACAAGGTGAGGAACTCAGAACGGGGTCAGACACTGTGTGAACACCATTTCTCCAGTTGACTCTGAGACAGCCTCACACTGGAAACCCAGGCTGGCTTTGAGTTCTTTCAGATGACACTGGCCTTGAACACCTGATCCTCCTGCTTCTCCTCTGGAGAGCTGGGATGACCAGCAGCCATGTGCTGTGGGTTTCTCTGTGTGACCCAGGCTGACTCTGTAGATCTCACTCTCTAGACCAGGCTGGCCTCAAACTCAGAGATTTACCTGCCTCTGCCTCCCAAGGGCTGGGTTTAAAGGGCCCATACCACTGCCCAGCTTTGGGGGCCATTACTTTTTTTTTTCTCGGAGCTGAGGACCGAACCCAGGCCTTGTGCTTTCTAGGCAAGCGCTCTACCACTGAGCTAAATCCCCAACCCCCCATTACTTAAAAAAAAAAAACCAATCTTATTGTGTATGTGTTCATAGTGTAGAAGATCATTGCCATGCCCTCCTGGAGCTCAGAGGGAATTCTGTGGGATCAGCTTCCTCTCTATGCCTTTCTATGGGGTCTGGGGATGGCGCTCAGGCTGCCGGGTGGTACTCAGTGGGTAAACTGAGCTGTCATGGCCCCTTGCTTGCTCTTTTGAAAAAGATAGTCTTTTGTTTATTATTTTACAGTATAATGTATTTTGATCATACTCACTCAATTACCTTCTCTTATCCTCCTCTCCTCCCTGTGGACCCCTTGTTCCCAACCTTGCTTGGAGTTCCATGACTTTTTAAAAATGACCCACTCAGTTTAACTAGGGCTGTTTGCATGAGCATTGGGGTGGGGTTACTTGTTGGAGTATGGGGACATCATTGAAGAAAAGTTACTCTCCTGCCCCTAGCATCCCAGCATTTAACTATTTCATTACAGCTTTTCAGCACCCCATGAAGTAGGTAATCTTTAATTTCCAGCTAGGGAAAATGAGGAAAACACGACATTCCCTGTATAGGTCCCCAGACAGCAAACACCACAGCTGGGACAGATGCCCATAGGTTGTGAAAAACAAACAAACAAACAAAAAACTGTTCATTTAAAACAAAAACAAAAAAAAAAAGAAAAAAGAAAAAAACACTTGCAGAAAACGGGAGTGGCCTATGCTCCTTTAGTCTGAACACTGGGGAGGCAAAAACAGGTAAACTCTGTGAGTTTGAGGCAACTTGGCCTACATAATAAGTTTCAGGATATCCAGGCCTGTAGACAAACCTTGTCTCAAAACAAAAACAAAGACAAAGACAAAGACAAAAACCTTGCAGTAATAGAAGACAGAGGTGTGGCTAGGTAGTCCCCTGTTGCTGGAGCCTTGAAGTCCTCATCCTAGAAGGCTAGGCCATATCCACCCCCTATTTCCTAAACTCCCAGCTTCCCTTTGATCTAGGGCATCAAGGCCTGCCTTCTGTCTGAGTTGGGAGGCATGTGCCTTCCTTTGTTTCTGAGGCTGTCCCCTGGGCCCCCAGCCTCACCAGTTGTAGGCAAGCTGCAGCTGCAACCTGGCATGATCTGCAGTTTCGATGGTGATGACATCAGTAAAGAAATCAGGTCCCAGCAGTAGGCAGAGTGCACGGCGGGCATGAGGACGCTTGGGTCGCCCGGCAGAAAGGGACAATACTGTGAACTGCTCCTCAGGATCCAGTGTCACTAGCTCGGGCCCAAAGACCACACTGTGGAGAGAGGTGGAAATCAGCCTCCCTGAGAGCTTCCCTCGGGACCCTGGGACCCCGCAGAGGCCTCTGCTGGCTCACCGGGCTCTCTTGGCTCTGTAGTCATAGACCTGCACCGCTGCATTGTGCGGGACACGGTAGCTGACCACTCGGGTCTTGTTCCTTGGAGCTGAGGGCTGAAGGGGCTTGGCTGTGCCCTTCTGACCCCTGTCTGCCAGAGGGTCGTGCCCCAAGTTCAGCAGCTCCTCCACCCCAGAAGGCAGCTCCTTTTCCCACAGGACT
Organism: Rattus rattus; assembly: GCF_011064425.1. Lineage (NCBI taxonomy): Eukaryota > Metazoa > Chordata > Mammalia > Rodentia > Muridae > Rattus > Rattus rattus. Next base: position 74,900,946 of record NC_046155.1, on the reverse strand, counting down.
TCATCCTGAGTCAGCATGTAGGTGCTTCCAATCACAGCCCGCACCTAGGGAAGGTGTTTTCAGAGATGGTAGGAAGAAGAACATCACTCCCCCACCCCAGTCCTGAGCCCACTCTGCCCAGGGGCAGCCCACTGTCCTAGTTAAAGCAGGTGTCTGCAGGAAGACTGCACCCAAGCTTGGTTGCCATCTGCTTGAGTTTTCCCAAGCTGTTGCCCGTGCCTCACTTGCTCATCTGTACAATGGGCCAACTGGGGTTACGGAATAAGGAGGGGCTCATATGTCTAATTCAAACAACAGCACTCAGTGTGTAGTAAGGGCCTGATATTATTTCTAGGGTTTTCCTTGCTGGAGCAATGTGGTGGGTGGGTGACCTTTGGAAGCGCCTCATACACACGAACGCTGCCTCCGACTCTGAATTGTTTCTACATTAGATTCTCAGGGAGAACGTTGGTAATGTAGTCCTCGGTAAAACTAAGGTCAAGGTTTAGGTGAAGCAGCAGAAGTCCACAGAGATCTTTATGCTAGGGCCCCATCTGCAGCAGGGCAGAAGCCCTGTCCTAAAGCCTAGCTCATTCTCTCCGCTGGAGTCTCTAATATGTAAAATTAAGTATTTAGGACAAAGCCGGCAAATGGAGTATGAAATGGCCTCACATCTGCCAGCTGGCCACCTTGGCTGCTGCTGTATGAGTCTTTTCCCAACCTGCCTCTTCCTGTTAACATCACCTGCTTGCCTAGAGGAAGCCACCACTGCTACCACCCAACCCGCAGCTGGTACCTTCCCCGTCTTGACATCCTGCACATAGATGCCCTCATTTTGGTCCAGAGGGATAGCCTGACGCTCCTCCACCACCTCCACTTTTGCAGATGGCACATACTCCAGGGGCCCACGGATGAGCCAGCAGTCTCCGGCCTGGTGGGAGACCTTCTCCTCGCTCTCTCCCTCCTCCAGGGGCTGCAGTGCCTTCAGTAGCAGCCCCTGCTGCTCTGACAGCACATACACATCCTGGATGCCTCGCTCCAGCCTCTCTCCTGGCTGGAGGAAAAAGGACTTCTCTCCCTAGTGGGAAAAAGGGGAGGTTAGGTAGGGCATGGTATCTCTCAGGCCTACAGGAGAGCCACACTGCCTCAATACAGCCTCCGGGCTTGCCACCTGTTGCATGACCTTGAGCCAGGTCTTCCCATGCTGTGTAGAGGGATTTTTAACCCAGCAATCTTAATCCAACTCTGTCTGGAATACAGACATGCCCTTACCACACGCCTTTAATCCCAAACAATGACAGCAGAGTTAGTTTGTACAAGGAAGCGCCCATGCTTGAAAGTGACATCTAATTGAGTGGCAGGCAATCAGAGAAAGACTTGACAGAACAGGATATGCCCAACTCTCATGAGAACAGGGGGGGGAGGAGCAAGAGGCTACTTAAAAGAGAGCAGTGCAGAAGGGAAAAAGAAGAGGAGGTTTAATGGGAGCCTTGTACAGAGACAGGTTACGGAGAGAGAACAAGTCAGACACAGCTGAAGACAGAACGAGCCAGAGAATGAGAAGGAGCCAGACTAGAGCAGATTGCCAGAGTTAGTTTGAGGCCAAGCAGAGCAATCCAGGCAGAGGTCAAGAAAGAGGCCAGTCTGAATCAGTCAGCACAGAGCAGAGCAGAGCCACAACAACTGAGTTCAATAAAGAGTGAGCGTATTCAGCAGTAAGTCTCAGAGGCTGAAACATTCTAGGCCTGGATAAGACTATGGAAGGCAGCAGCTTCTAGGTCTAGGTCTAGGTTAGCAGACTGAGGCAGTTAGCCTTGGAGATGACAATTAGGCCAGGCAAATAAAAGTTACTTTTATGTAAAGAGCTTTTGGGGCCACCTTCTAGGAATTTGACACTGGGCTAGGATAAGGATGTAGGCTCAAGATCTTAGTCATCTTGATAAGTCCCTGAATACCGCGGGACTTGGTTTATTGCCTTGCTTGTTCCTTGACCTAGAACTGATCTTTGCATGTACCTAGAATGATATAAAAGCAGACTGGAGAAAAATAGGAACCTGCTTCAGCCTCAGCACTGGCTGGAGCCATGTTATAGTGTTGTCTATCTTTTTCTTGTCAACCCTCGCTCCCTCCATAGACCCTGTTGACTCACTGAGCTGGCTTGGTCACTTTTACAATGTTGAGTTGGGGTTGTGTTGATGACAGAAGCCCAAAGGACACCTTTATCATAGCATCTGTCTCTCTGTCTGGACAATGGCTGACAGCTCAGTTGGTCAGATCTGTAACTGATCGAGACCTAGGTCCTCAAGCTAAACAGTTAAGAATTACCCTAAGCTGGGTGCAGTGCACATGTCTGTAATCTCAACACTCGGGAGGCTAAAGAAGGACCATCCTGGGTCCAAGGCCAGCCTGGGCAACAAAGTGAGAACCCTGTCACAAAGGCCAAAGCAAAACAAAAATCTCCAAAGAAAACAAAATGATCACAAAGAAAGCACACACACACACACACACACACACACACACACAGAAACACAGACACACACATGTACACACACACAGAAACACACACACACGTACACACACACACAGGGGGTTGGGGATTTAGCTCAGTGGTAGAGCGCTTGCCTAGCAAGCACAAGGCCCTGGGTTCCATCCCCAGTTCCAAAAAAAAAAAAAAAAAACACACACACGCACGCACACATGTACCCATACACACACACACACATACACACACACGTGTACACACACATGCACGTACACACACATACACACACGCACGCACACACACAGAAACACACACGCACGCACGCACGTACACACACATGTACGCACACAGAAACACACACACCACACACACATACACACTCATGCACACACACGTGTACACACAGCCCACACACGTACACACACATATCCTATTGTTGCTTTTCATTTCTCCTGTGGTTTGCTTTCTTGATATGGTGGAATTTGAGGGTGGGCAAACTCTGGTCTTAGAGTCAAATCTGACCTGCTACCTATGACGATACGGGACTGAAGTTCTGAACTTCTGGGCTCCTGTATCAGGCTCCAGGTACAGATGGAGCACAGATACATGTCTTTCTGGCTTTCCTCCCCACTGGGAAGGACTCTTGCTGTGTAGCCCACGTTGGCCTCAGATTCACAGCCACATATTTTAAATACCCATCCATTAAACGATAGATATTTTAGGTTATTTTGTTTGCTTTTGAGACAGGGTCTCATTAAGTCATCCTTGCTGGCCTGGAACTCACTCTGTAGACCAGGCTGACCTAGAATTTACAGAGATTTGCCTGCCTCTGCCTACAGAACGCTGGGATTCGGACCATAGACCACCATGTCGTGGGTGTTGGGATTTGGGCCATGCCCCACCACATCCTGCAAGGGTTGTTTTCACTTTTAAGCTCCTCACCCCTTCTTTTCCTTTCTTAAGAGATAATCTCATGTATCCATGGTGACCCCAAAACTCACTATGGTCCTTGAACTCCTGCTCCTCCTGCCTTAACCTCACTAGTGCAGTGCCAGACGCCTTGTTTCTAACTTTACTTCCATGCCGTCTCCATGATGCTGTGGCAATAGCCTAGTTTGATAATTTCAGCAGAAATCTCACCCACACAGGCCTAAACTACCTAGTCCCTGCCTTTGTAGGGGCAGCTTGCTGAACCCTAATATTTTTCACAGGAGACAGGGTGGGGGAGAGCATGAGGGGTTGGGGGTGTGAGATTTGTTTTATGCAGCATGACAAAGGCTCCAGAACACGGAGGAGCAAGTTCAGGAACTTCGGGAGAAGTCTAAGGCCTTGGGGATGCAAACAGGACAGTGCGTCAGGAATATAAAACTAAGTACACAAAAACACCAAAGCTATTTCCAGAACATACGTGTTCTTGGAAGATGTGGAGTAAGATGAGAAGGCCTCTTGTTGCTCAAGGCTATCAACTGTCACAGGCTCTGAGGTAGAGATGGGCTTACCTTGACAACACGCTTTTGTCCCAGCTGGTTCTTGCCGTCTGGTCCCATTGGGTCAAGAATGACACAGTAGTGTCGAGGTCCCAGGGTGGTGATGGGTACTACCCCGAGCACCTCCTCATAGACATCTGGAACATGGGCTTCGGTGTCCTTCACCGTCACTAACCATTCCTCCCCGGTGCGGTGGAGCACTCCCCGAAGGTCCCTGAAGTTCTGCAGAGCCCGGAGGTGCAGGGCAGTCTGTAGGTGGAGACACAGGGTATTTGTGGAGGGGAGGCCTCCATCATCCTGCTGCCAGTGCTCCTAACTTGATCCTAGTTCTCAGGGACAATGCCTACCTACCCTGGAGGATGCTCCAGGACTCTCTTTGGAGATCTGACCTGATTTCTCTAGTGGCCATGAGGATGCTGCCTGTCCCTTTCTTGCATGTTGTCTACCCTCTGAGCACTGCCAGCTTCTCTACCCACACCCAAGCACAAACCTTTTCTGTAAGGATCACAGCATCCACCAGATCCAGTACCTCTTCAAAGACAGCTGGGAGATAAGCACCCACGGATCGGACCAGCCACTCCTCACCTAGGTCAGGAACAGGAAGGAGGAGTCAAGCACAACCAGTCACCCATCACCATTACTTCTTTGAAGCCCAGAGAAGAGGACCAACTGGGCTTTGAAGGCAAAGAGAAGCCACTGCCCCAAGAGTTGAACACCTAGCAAGGTCCTTGCAGCCACTGCTCTCTATGAGGCCAGAGGAAAACTAACCTCTCTCCCAGAATTAAAAACCAAAACCAAAACCGAAACTTTTAGAGGCTGGGCATGGTAGCACATACCCATAATCCTAGCATTCAGGACACAGAGGTTGGAGGATAGGGAGTTTTTGGCCAACCTGGGCTACATAGGGAAATCTGTTTCAAAAGACAAGAACCATAAAGGGCCTTCTAGAACGTCAAGACACCGCTACAACTGCACCTGCGATGCTGTTTCTAAGCACCAAAGATTTTTCATGTTCCTGAAATGGGTAAAAGGGCCTCTCGTAGGCCTGGGGAAGTCGTTTTGTTTTTGGAGCAGCAGGAATGCCTAGCAGGAAGTCATAGCCTCACCCCACATGGCCACGTACCCTAGGCAAGTGCTTCAGTCTTGCTGTGGAGAAACAGGAACAGTAAGAGACTCAGTCTTGTCAGGGCACTAAATAAAATACCATCTATCATCATGAACCGACACTGGGTCAATGTATGTGAACATCTCATCTTTTGATCTGGAACCAGGTAAGATGTGGCCAGTGCCCACAGTTTATGTTACAGAGTAGGGATGGTAGACGGTCCTATCATGGTGTGATTGCAGGGTCAGGGCGAGCATGAAGGGGATGTGCAAGGTGCAGCTGGTAGACCTCAAGAGAGATGGGGAGAAGCCAGGCATGGTGATGCATTTATACTCCCAGCACTCGGGAGTTTGAAGCAGAAGAAGATTGCCAGGAGTTTGAAGCCATCATGAACTACATGTTGAATACCAGGTCAGTCAGAGCTACACGAGGCACTGTCTCAAAAGGAACAGGCCTGGGAAGATGGCTCAGTGGTTAAGAACACCACTGGCTATTCTTCCAAAGGACCTGGGTTCAGATTCCCAGCACCCACATGGTGGCTCATAACTGACTGTAACTCCAGTTCCAGGGGATCGGATACCCTCTCTGGTCTCCATGGGCACCAGACACAAAAGTGGTGCATACAGACTTACATACAAGCAAAACACTCGTACACATAAAAATAAGGTAATGATTGTGTATGTGTGTGTGTGTGTGTGTGTGTGTGTGTGTGTGTGTGTGTGTGTGTGTGTGTGTGTGAGTGAACAAACAATGAAAGACAGACATAGGCCAGGCAGAGCTGGTGCACATCTTTAATCCCAGGTCTTGGGAGGCAGAGATGGGCAATCTCTGAGTTCCAGGCTAGCCTGGTCTACATAGAGAAACCCTGGCTCAGCAGCCCCCCACCCCCTGCCACCACACACCCCTCAGGGGAGAACCCTTCTCTGGCTTCACATGGTTCCTCTTGCTTCCCTGAAGGGAGGGCCCTCCCTCCTTCCTTCCTGTCCACCCACCACAGTACCCCTGTTGATCCTACCTGTCACCCGCTCCTTGCCCTCCCGGTCAAGGCACTCCTTTCGGGCCCTTAGCCGCAGTGCTTGGTTCTGTTTGATGACTGTGGCCTGAATGATCTCCACGACTTCCACTTCTTTCTGTGGGATGTAGGTACCTGGGGAAGGAGGAGGAAGCCAATGTTGGCACTCAGAGACTTCAGGGCTCTGACAGAAAGGCAGGCAGCCCTGGCCCAGACACACACCAAGTAATGGAGACATAACTCACCAGGTCCCTCAAATAGCCACTCGTCTCCTGCCATGACCTTGTCTCCATTCTTATCCTCAAAGTCCAGCAACGCCTTAAGATGCAGTGCTGTGTTGGGCAGAACCACCTGCAGTGGGGTGATGTCCTGAGGGAAAGAAGGGTCAAGAGTGTTCAAGCCGTATCAGGTTTAAACCTGATACTTCGGAGGTCAGGGCCACAGTACCAGTCTCTGGGAAGCCCACACCTCTGTGGATCAGATCAAGGCCTTGTGAATGCTGAGCAAGTGCTCTCTGCAATCCCACTGAGCCACACCCCAGCCATCTTTGTGCTTGAAATCCTAGTGTAACATACAAGGTAGGAGGGGGCCTAGGGCCACCGGCTCTGAAGACCCTGTGAGGATGGCACTGCTGATGAGCCAAGAACACTCTCCTCTGTCGAGGACAAGCATGAGGAAGAGACCTCGTGGGAGACTTGGAGGGGCATTTAGGCGTCTGAACAATGACAACTGCAGGACCAGGTTCACACTGATGCACTAGAACAGCGGTTCTCGACCTGTGGGTCATGACCCCTCTGGGGGTCACATATCAGGTGTTTACACTGATTCGAAACAGTAGCAAGGCTACAGTTATGAAGCCGCAATGAAATCATTTTATGGTTGGGGGAATCACCACAACCGGAGGAACTGTATAGGGAGGCAGCAGTAGGAAGGCTCAGAACCACTGAACTAGGAAGGATTCTAAAGAGAAAGAGAGCTGGGCAGAGTGGCACATGCCTATAATCACAGCGCCTGAGACATGGCGACAAGTGAAGCAGGAGCTCAATTACAGAGCAAGCTCTAAGGCAGCCTGGGCTATGTGTGACTGTGTTTCCCTCCTACCCTCCCAAAAAGGAGGACAGTATAAAGGGATGTACAACGCGGGTTTTAATCTGTAGCTTTCCTTTCAGTGTTGCCTGTGCTCGTGTGGTTCCCTCTAGAAGGAAGGAGAGGCCTTACAAAAACAGATGAACCTAAAAGTTTATAAAAATGCCTTCACAACTGTGACTAGATTTGGCCTCTGAAAATATTCTAAACGAGGCAGGAAAGACAGATGAGCCGACGTGTGTGAGCTGAGAAGCCTACAAAGCTATTAAAGAATCCAGTCAGGACATGAGCCCAAGTGATGCCTATGTTCCCCGTGACAGACTGGTCTGTGTTGTAGACGGTGGGCAGCCATTTTATCTCCTGGCCTCACACTGGAATGAGGAAAACAGATTCCCCTATCAGCTCTGTCTAACCTGACTTGCCTTAAGATCACCATCTTCCTGCCTCTGTTCTCTAAGGCATCTGTCAGCACGCCTCACTGTCACTTCCTGTCTGCTGCATCACAAAGCCATGGTCCCTCCCTGGCATGCTCCCTGTCTAAGTGACTAGGAGGACAGTGACAGGTGGCTGCCCCCGCCCCACTGTTTCTTGGCGTTTCTAGTTTAGGCACCTGTTTACCTGGTGTTATCTTGAATCAATACTGAAACTAAGAAAGAACAGAGCTACTGAGTAGGAAGCCACTGGGTTCAGATGTCTAAAGCGAGGCCATTCTAGGAGAGGGCTCCCAGATGCAGCCAGAGCTGCTACAAGTCAGCCCACAGCCAAGGGCCAGGGCTCAATGTCTTGAGTAGTCACAGAGAGAGAGGGAAATGAGGGGACACAGGAGCTCAGGACAGGGAGTGAAAGCAGCAAAGACAGGGATACAATAGACACACACACACACACACACACACACACACACACACACACACACACACACACACACACACACACCATGGGCTGGCCTGGAACTAGAGATTCTCAGCCTCTCAAACACTGGGATGCCAGGCAGGTACCAGCACACCTGGCCTGGCTTGATTTAGGGCTTTGCCCAAGGAAGTTTAGCGGAGGTGGGGTCTGGGGTCAGAGGGATCTGTGAAGGACTAACTTAGAAAATGTCATGTTCAGGCTGCTACGAAAGAGTAGGTAAAAGAGAGAAAGCCAGGGGCAGCTAGAAAATAGATTTACAAGGCCATGAGCAAAAGTCTACAAAAAACAAAGAAGCTTGGGAGCTCAGGCATGAGAGCTGCCACAAGATCACAAGACCCAGGCCAGTGTGTGCTTTACACTCTGTCGGCTCCAAAGCACAAAACAAAACCAAGAGGGAAAAAAAAAAAAAAAGCCACAGGCTGCAGAGACGGCTCAGCGGTTAAGAGCACTGACTGCTCTTCCAGAGGTCCTGAGTTCAATTCCCACCAACCACATGGTGGCTCACAACCATCTGTAAGGAGATCAGATGCCCTCTTCTGGTGTGTCTGAAGACAGCTACAGTGTACTTATGTATACCAAATAAATAAATCTTAAAAATAAAAATAAGTAAAAGTAGGTTGCAAAATATTTGTGCCTACAGGTGGCACCCGACATGGCCTAGGCATAATGGGCCACTGCCTCTAATGGGGTAGAGGAAACTGCAGATTATGAGGGGTTAGCAATGCTACACTGTATTTATATATAATAAATACATCTTTAAATTAAAAAAAAAAAGCCAAAAGAAAGGCCATGCTATTGCCATGAAGGAGGCTGAATCAAAAAATGTTTCTTGTGACCTTGTGCCCTTAGAAAATGCTGCCAGTCTCAGAGAAGGGCACAGTGGAAGAGCATGAATGTTGGCTGAAGATGGAAAGGCCCCTGGGTGACACCCTGCCCTCCTGGTGTGAGTGTGGGAGCCCGCAGGGGAAGCAGGGGTTAAGGTGAGGCCGGGATGGGAAAGCTTGATTGAGCAGGCATCAGATGAGAAGATCTGTAGATCTAAAGCCCCACCTCAGCCCCACTCACCCAGTCTATCAGATATCAGATCCTCTCCTCTCTCTCTCTCTCTCTCTCTCTCTCTCTCTCTCTCTCTCTCTCTCTCTCTCTGTCTCTCTCTCTCTGTCTGTCTCTCTCTCTCTCTCTCTCTCTCTCTCTCTCTCTCTCTCTCTCTCTCTCTCTGGAGGATTCTGTCCAGAACTCAGAGGTCTGCAGCCTCTGCTTCCTGAGTGCTGGGATTAAAGACTTGTGCTACCACTAACTACCACGCCTGGCTTCACTCAGGTAGGATTGCTGTCTTTCCTCATTATTTGTAGTTTCATTACATTTTCATTTTATTTATTCATGTGCGTGTATGCAGGTATACAAGAGTTACCATGCACCTTTGGAAGTCTGAGGACAGCGTTCAGGAGTTGATTCTCTCTTCCCACCACAGTCATGGGTCTGGGGCATGGATCTCAGGTTGTCCGTCTTATGTATTTCTGGGTCATCTCACTGGTTCCTGGCTATTTCTGTTATCCCTCTTCCCAGCTGTGTGTGTCTCTGTGCACCCCAGAGTCATGCTACTGGGCACTCAGGAGCAGGAAGCACTGACTGGGGCTTGTGGATACAGAGCACTTGCCTAGCATACATAATGCCCTGAGTTAACCCTAGGACCCACCCAGTGGAAGGAGAGCACTGACTCCTGCAAGCTCTCCTCTGACCTCCGCATGCATTTGTAGCGGACATGCATGCCCTGCCCTGTTAAATAAGGAAATAAAAACATAAAATACCAAGCAGGTGAAGTTAAAACTATTTTAAAAACTCAGTAGACTCCCTTGCTTGGGAGCTCAAGCCTGAAGGCAGCATGGGTGAGGGTCTGGCTATGATGGTGGTCCATGCTTCCATTGCAACATTCCGGGGCAGGGACATTGTGAGATGAGGCGAGTCTGTCTGAGGTATGTGGGGAGTGCAGGGGAGTTAGAATGAGGGGACTGTGAGTCATCTCTGCTCTGGGTGAGAACCCATAGCTACCCCCTCAGTCCTTCCCACAGGGGCTTTGCTTTCTCATTAAATGCAGGAGTTGGGGGCAGCCCTGGGGAGGGCACAGAGCAGGCAGAGTTCAGGCTCAAGGGAGGAAAGCGAGGTACCTTTTCCAGCACCTCCCCTGGATACAGGGGGAAGGGGTCCTGGGCTAGTCGGATCTCCTGGTCAGCGTGCCGGAGTCGGACTTGTCCTGTGATGTCAAATAACACAGAACTCTGGGTGTCCCGGGACACAGGGTTGGCCACTATGCAGTAGTGGCGTGGGGGGACGGTCACCATGCGAACTGGGGCAAACAGTACCCTGTTGTAAGGTAAGAAGGGGTGTGAGGAGGGGGATGATGTTCCAAAGGAGGCAGTAAAAGCAAGCGAGACCCTCCCAGCCACCCAGATGAGGGTCAGTCCTGCCAGCCAGGCTGTCCTCAGCTGGGGCAGCTCTACACCAACCTCTCATTGTCCTGCCGGATGTAGGTCTTCGGTCCAACCTCCACACGGGACACATTACTGTTCTGGTCCAGCACATGGATGTAGTGGTATGGGGGGATGCGGATGATGGCCTCTTCAGTTGCCATGGTGAATCCCAACCTTTTCCCACCAAACCTGATTGCAGCACAGAAAAGGACAGGCAGGGAAGACACAAGGTAAACAAGGGTATTTGGGACAAGGCAGGTTATTCCAAAAATGGCCTCTCCTTCCCAGATCCCTTGGTTGTCCCCTTCCTGATCTTATTCTCACCTCCTCTGCTTTTTAAAACGTAATATGTTTTTAATTTATTTTTTATTTATGTGCATACACTGTAGCTGTCTTCAGACACACCAGAAGAGGGCATCAGATTCCATTACAGATGGTTGTGAGCCACCATGTGGTTGCTGGGAATTGAACTCAGGACCTCTGGAAGAAGAGTCAGTGCTCTTAGCCACTGAGCCATCTCTCCAGCCCCATAAAATATTTTATTTCATGTCGTGTATTTGCTTGCATAAGTTTATGTGCATTGTGTGCTTGCATGCGGGAGCCTTCAGAGACCAGATCCCCTGGAATTAGAGTTAGTGGCAGTTGTGAGCCACCACATGGGTGCTGGGAACTGTACTTGGGTCCTCTGTAGGAGCAGTGAGTGTGTCTTCATAAATGTGTGTGTGTGTGTGTATACGTATATGTATATGTATAATTACATAGGTAACTTAGTTTATATGCATAAATGTTTTGCCTGCATATAT